>NC_089825.1:54007981-54307981 GCF_035046505.1 Tiliqua scincoides | reverse complement strand
ACTTTGACTCTCACCTGGCAAGGGGGGGGGGAAGGAGCAGCCACTTTGTATCGCCTGCTGTGAGCTAGAGAAAGGCTGCAACTCAATCCTCCTTTACCTGGGAGTAAGCCCTGTTGACTATTATGGGGCTTACTTCTGAGTAGACACGCCTAGGATTGGGTATCAACTCCCTTGTCTGCCCTGCCTGCTGACTGGGCAACCAGAAAAGCCTGGAGGAGGTCTGGGCAGAGTGAGAACAAGGGAGCCAGGGGCAGGCAAGCAGGTAGGAAGCCAGCCAGTCTGCTGAGGCTACCAGCCTAAGCATGGGCTGGCTGAAGTCCCTTTTCCTTGCCTGCAGCTCCCCAAATCAAACCTCCCTGCCTCGCCTTTGCCTTTCAGAGGAGGGGGGTTGGGCCACAATCCTATCTGACTACAATGGGACTTACTTCTGAGTAGACATGCCGGCTAGGCTCTCAAGTTCCTCTCTTAGCCCCACTTTCCTAGGAGTAAGCCCCATTGACTATAATGGGACTTACTTCTGAGTAGACATGCCTAGCTTGGGCTTTTTTTCTGAAATACAGGAGCAGGCAATGGGGGGAATGTGAGGCAAATGATTCTGGACCTTTGGAAGGTGTGGATCAGTGAGGGGAGGGACAGTAGGAGAGGTGCTAAATGTAATTATGAGATGGGGGAATGTGCCTGAGGGAGGGGGTGGGGTGGGGGAGAGGAGGAGAGAGAAGTGCCAATTGCCTGCTCCTGTATTTGAGAAAAAGAGTGCAACCAAAACCCAATCCTAGGCATGTCTACTCAGAAGTAAGTCCCACAGGCACATCCCCCCTCATCTTTGGCTGCAATCCTAACCACACTTTCCTGAGAGTAAGCCCCACTGAAGAAAATAGGACTTACTTCTGAGTAGACCTGGTTAGGATTGTGCCCTTTGTCATGTAATGATTTCATTGTATTAATTATATTAATTAAAAATTAATTGTAATATAGTAATTAAATGTAAGTAAAAAACTGGGAGTGTGCCTTGACCATTTTAGTGCCTTGACAGTGTGCTGTGAGCTGAAAAGGTTGAAAATGGCTATTCTATAGTAACTTCCCTGGGAAATTCCAGCCAAGGTTCTCCTCCATTCCCTTTTGCTGCTGCAACCTGGTTCCTTTTTGCAAATGCATGCATTTGGCAGAAGTCTTTTTTTTCAACACCAGGATGGGATCTTCCTTTCCATCAGAAATTCAATTCAGGCTACAGTTCAGTTCAGGCTACAATTCAATGCACCCTTACTTAAGAATAACACCCATGGAAAGCAGAGGGTCTACTTCTGAGTAAAAAGTGTTTGGAATATATGTGGCTGCATCTCTCTGCTGTGAATTGAATTGCACTCTCTCAGTTATGTGTTATGAGTTGTATGTTATATGTAGAGTTTCTGGCTTAACACACCTGACATCTTAAAGGTGGATTTGATTCATGGTTCTCCTGCAGTGGTTCCCAACCTTTTTCACTTGCATATCCCTTGGCAGCCCATTTCCATAAATTGTACCTTTCCTATTAGCAAAATGTTTGTAAGTAGTATGACAAGTCCTCATCTCCTCCATATGAAAGCCCCGACTTCATGTATTCATCACATATTTTCTCTTTTTATCTGTTTGAAGAACAGAAGACTCTGCCTTTGCACTGTTTTGCACCAGAAGTGTGCTGAAAAATTCTGGGTGATTCATCACTTTCCCTATTATGTTTCAGCTTTTTTACTGTGATGGTTTTCAATCACTGGTTCATACATGAATTGATGACCAAAAACTAGCTATCGTAGGGGCTTTCACAGCCAACTAGCTACCTCCCTTCCTGCCTTGCAAGGCATTCTGGAGCACGGCCTGCCTTTTTCTGCCATTATTCCATTCTTTTTCAAGTACCCCTAAAGGTCCTGTTGAGTGTCCCTGGGAGTACATGACTACCAGGTTGGGAACCACTGTTCTACTGGTATGTAGTTTACAGTGCACTTACTCTGATAGTGTTTACAAAAAGGTGGTGAAGACCAGAATTTAAAAAAGAATAAAAATGTATCTTATGATCTTTTACTATGTTTTTAATAAATTAGAGACTACAGTTCTTAGGTAATAATTAGTGGCAGGTTATTTTTCAGGATCTGGCCTCGGGTAAAATCAGACAAAATTATAGTCAGACACCCCCTAAGTTTAACCTCCGACTTATCCGAGTGTCATAGAAAATTCAATGGTTTTTTGCTCAAACCTGTCCTCGACTTATCTGTGGGGTCGACTTATAGGTGAGTATCAGTGGTGATTATTTAATTGTTAATTATTAATTAAATTTAATTATTAATTAATTATTTAATTATTTATTAATTGATTAATAATTGATTCACTCACATTTTTATATTTTTATTAATTATTGATTAATTCATTCACATTTTTTATCATCCTTCCTCTAAGCAGCTCAGGGTGGTGTGCATGTTTCCTCCCCTTATTTTGTCCTAACAACAACCCTGTGAGGTAGATGAGACTGAGAGATAGTAACAGTCATGACATGAAATAAATAATAATAATGGCCAGAAAATAAATGCAGTTAATATTTCCCCACAAGCAATTGATGAAACTCTGCACCAAATAATATATAACATGATGGTATTATTCCTAAAAGCCATGATTGCCAGAATTTTGGTCACTAGGGTGTCACACCCCCCCCCCCAACGGAGGATGTCTAATTGGCCTGTTTTGAGTTAAGGCAGTGGTTCTCAAACTTTTAACACTGAGACCCACTTTGTAGAAAGACAATCTATCTGGGACCCACCAGAAATGATGTAATGGCTGGAAGTGACATCATCAAGCAAAATAAAATAAATAATTATAAATAATTAAATTGAAGAAAAACAAATAATTAAATAAGGGGAAGCCAGCCCTGTTCCACCAAGGGAATTTTCTCTGTAGCCTACCGCAATAACACTCTCCCCTGCCACAAAAATATCAGTGAGATTTTCAGCCCTCCCCAGTGCCCAGTTCAGTGTAAATTCTTATATCTCAAGCATAGCACTATCAGGACCCACCTGGATTTACAAGTCTAAAAACAAATAAAATGGACCTTACCAGTTGAAGCCTGTTTTCTGGAGCATTTGTTGGGCTCCCCTTTCATCAGATGGGGACCATGCAGCTAGCCTTGCATTCCCCTTTGCCTGACTTGACCAGGAGCCAAGGACTGTTTGCTTACTCATGAGTAAATGCAACTGTGTGGCTTGCTTTCACTTTCCATAGGGCTCAATACATTCATCTGCTTGGAGGCAGGGACTTCCTAATTGGGTGTGTTTGAGGGGCTGCTTCTATTGGATAGGAACCTTTCTGGTGTCATTGGATTCCTCTCAGCCTGCCCTTTCCGATGGACTAAGGCAAGTTCACCTACAGGCGAGTAAATGCGTGATATGACTCGGTTTCACTTTCCATTGGGCTCCATGCAGTTTTTGGCCATAACCTTTGATGGAAAGGAGATATTTCACTCTGGTTTTTTTTCATTGCATTCTGCCAGAAATTCTACATCCAATGATATATAGCAGGGGTGTCCAAAGTCTTTGGCAGGAGGGCCACATCATCTCTCTGACACTGTGTTGGGGGCTGGGGGGAAAAGAAATAATTTACATTTAAAATTTGAATAAATTTACATAAGTTTACATAAATGAATATATTAAAGATGAACTTATATGAATGAATGAAGGTCTTGCAATAGCTCAAGGCCTATAAAAGGCCTTGCACAAAGCAAGGCTGGCCTTTCCTTTGCTGCCTCTACTGCATCACAGATGTGAAATAGCAAGCAGTGGAGGGAGCCCTCATCCCACAGCTCACGTGAGAGGTCAAACAGTCGCCCTCATGCTGAGAGCAGCTGCGTCAGGCCAGTGCAGGCTCCAACAAATCTCTGAAGGGCCAGACGCTCAATGGAAACTGGGGGCTCCCTGAGGGCCACATTGAGAGGCATCAAGAGCCACAAGTGGCCCCAGGGCCAAGGTTTGGGCACCCCTGGTATATAGCATGATGGGGGTACGTAATCTCCGTGATATTAGCGATGTTGAGTCATTTGTAGTGTCTTACACCCCCAAGGCTGGTACCTGGGACAGACCACCCCTCCGCCCCTTGCTAGTTTTGCCACTGAGTCCCTTGTGCCTTCCTGATGTATTGAACAAGGGGGGAACCAGGCCAACTTCTTTGCTCCAGGTAATTCTCTGCAAATCATGTACAAGTCCCTTGTCCTTAGCTCTGCTTCTCATTTGTTCTCGCTTAGCTGTGTCTTTAAACAAGCAGGCTATGCAGGGCATGCTTGTATTGGAAAAGGTCCACTTCCCACATGTCCACATGGTGTTTCTGTGCAGGTCCCTAAAGTGTGAGCTCTGGGAGAAACAAAGAGGTCACACTTGTGCTTTGCACCAGGACTTAAATGATATCGGCATTATGTTCCTATTTCCTTTCTACCTGGGCAGTATTTAAGAACAAGACCATATACCAGCAATTTCCAACCTTTTTCATCTCACAGCACACTGACAAGGCACTAACATTGTCAAGGCAGACCATCAGTTTTGTTTACAATTGACAAGGCACACGGCAGTGCTGCTGGTGGTGGGGGGGCTCACATCCCCCAATGGCCCTACTAATAAATGACCCAAACTCCTGTGGTACACCTGCAGACCATTTGTGGCACACCAATGTGCTGTGGCACACTGGTTGATAGTGGCTGTCATATGCATTCAAATATGGCCAGTGAAAAAGTCTAGAACATATTCTGTATATACTGAAAAGGCCAGACTTCTGCTCCAGAGAGATGATGGCCAGCAGCAGGAAATAACAACTGCTTGTTCTAGAAATATCCTTCTTCGCCTCACTTACTAATTACACACTCCACCAACTGCCTGTAATTATGATATGAGACGAAATTTCAGCACCCTGGCAATTTAGCAGGTACTTCTTTGTCAAGTCAGCCAACTTCACTCTAATGAATCCCTGAATCCTGTCAAGGTAGAGTAACAGAACCTGAAGATGAAGGCCTCCATCTGGTCAGTATTTTCAAGCCGATTTCTTGTTGCAGTGGGTTTTAAATCCATGATAAATTAACCAGGAGATTTTGTGATCCACTGCCCAGCATACATGATCTTCAGCGATCCACACAGTTTTGATCATGTGCATGCGGTTTAAGTAAGTGCCAGGAACCTGGGTCACCACCAAACAACAGAGTGGCAGCTGTAGAGGGGTTTCATGTGCAGGGGAGAAGTAGACTCTGTGTGTGTGAACATGTGCACTTAACTTTTCTCCCATCTGCCACCTCTTCACTATGCCCACCCACCCAGGTTTTGCAGGCAGGTACTTGCTGCAGCTTGGTTAAATATGGAGGGGGGAGGGCAGAACAAACATGACGAACTCCCTCCCAATACTCCCCTACAAATCACATCCCCTACTGTCATTTTCATCTGTTTGGTGATGACTTGGGCCATCCACTTAATTTCTAGTTTGGTCTTAAATTGTATTACCATGTTTGGGGCTTACGAGAGGCCATATTTGCAGGGAGCATTTGAAAGATGGAATCTTCAGCTTTTTTTCTGGCAGGCTCTTGTTTGTTTAGTAAAAGTATATCTCATCTTCCTTTCATCATGGAACTTAAGATGGTATCCATGGATTGCCTAGGCAGTCACCCATCCAGTAGTGATCAGGCCAAGACCGCCTTAGCTTTTGTCTAGTGTTTGTGTCCTGTGCCTTCGAACCATACTCAGGGACCTAACATCCTTGGGAGTTCTGTAAATAAGAAGTCTGTAGATCAAAGCATATCATTGTCACTACTTTCCTGTAACTGTGTTTGATTTTATTTTCTTTCAACATTACATAATCTCATTCCTCGGGAAAAATAATAATTGTATACCATTGTTCATTATGCATTCTTAGACATAGATCTTTTGCTATTAGCATGGCCTTACAGCTTTACGTAACATGAGTCTTACATCATGATGGATAGGCAGTTATCAGCCCATTTGACATGCTGGTATGGGGCAATTTTCCCATACGTACAAACTCACACACACACACTGGGGAGCTGGTTGATAATCTGTAGTTGGACACCCATTGGACACTCTTCCTCTTGCTGAGTTAATAAACAGCTAATTAAGTACTTTTCAATTATGCATAAGGTAGGGCAATAGTGCATATTGGGCAATCTGTAATGCAACAGTTTGGAGCAAAACCATGGAGAAATATGCAAAGTTAGAGTAACAAAGTCTAATTAGAGGTAAAAATAATGCAGGTAACCATAATGCAATCAACATTATATTCCTTTAAGTCCCATTAATGCAAGAAAAGATTAAACCTTGGGGCATTTTTGTCCCATTGAAATCAGCAGAATTTACCATTTGAGCTTATGCCCTTCTCCGTTTAAGCTGAAAATATTTACTTTTGAGGTTATTTACAATTAAAATCCCTGTCCTTAATATCATGCTTTTAATTTGCAAACTTCTTTGCAAGCTCTCTTTGTAGTTGCCAGCTTTTTTAATGACTTCATTTCTATGCCATTAACAACAGCCTGATGTGCCAAAATTTAGCAGGTGAATCAGTGGCGTTGCTAGGGTTGGTGTCACCCAGTGTGAGAGGCCAGCATGTCACCCCCATGATGGACCTATTCGGCAAGGCAATGCCTTGAGCGGTGGGCTTGGTGATGTACCATCACTCGGCCCATTGGGTTTTTTGGCTATAACTTTTGATAGAATAGAGATATTTAAATGTGGTTTGTTTTGTTGCATTCTGTATAATTTTACTCATTGAATAATATTTAACCTGATGGTATTATACAAAAATGCCAAGATTTTAAAAATTTTGGCCAGTAGTGGTGTCATCGTTCTGTGCTGTCCACACTCTCTCCCTGAACACCCTAGCAATGCCACTGAGGTGAATTTTCCCCATTACTCTTCAAAAAGTAATGGAACTTCCAAAAAACCCCACTTAAAAATTGTGACAGAGGTTGGGCTTGATTTGACCTCAGATGTATGCCAGACTTCCAGCTGGTATACCTCACTGATCTGCTGAAGCCTGCAATCTTATGTACCTATGCATGTGGCTTATTGAAAATAAAGAAATGTATATCTTGTTTTGAAGATCGTAGCTCTAGGTGGTGAGCCAAAAGAGGAAAAGTTTTGGTTTAATTATAAGCACATCAGGGAAAGGGTTAAACTTCCTCCATGAACATCTTGATCTCAATCCACCACAGTGGCTTTTGGGTCTGTGTGGTTAGCTGCTGCATCATGTCTAGTTTGGCTTTAATTCTCCCCTTGAAATCAGTGAAACTTAAGAGTGCTTAATCTAGCCTCCATTTGCCTGAAGATAACATCCAAAGGTCGCCAGTTTGGATAACATCCAAAGGCCACCGGCACCATGCAACCTTGAAGCAGCTGACAAGCTGAGCTGAGTTATTCCATCTGCTCTGAGCGTGGGAGGATGGAGGCCAGAATGTGAAACCAGATCAGAAAGAAACACCTGAATGTTGTGGTTCTTGAAAGATAGAACCTTCTTTCAATTGTAAAAATCCCTATTTAAATTTAAATAGTCTGCAGTGATTTAAATATATTTAAATAGTCTGCCTGATTAGGTTGTTAAGCAAACATTCAGTCCTATCTAGTGCCTTTGTTGTGTAAACAGACACTCCCTACCATAAACTAGCTGGCTATACAGGCTACTGGAGATAGATTTCCTCTTCTTTGCATTAAGGGCCTTTTTGTTGTGTAGACAGACAGTCTGCTGCAGGCTATGGGAGTCCTGGCTACCTCATTAAGAGCCTTTTTGTTGTGCTTTGACCACTGTCATATATGTAATCCGTTGTTAAGTGGACGGTTAAGTGGAAAGTGCCTGTATACTAGTTGTCATTAATTCAATGCATACTCTGCTCTTTCAACTTTTCTCTGCTGTTCTAAAGGCTAAAATTGCCCTCCCCTATGTTGATTTGCATATGACATGGTGATTCTGTTTTGGTGTGTGTGAGTGAGAGTGAGATAGAGAGCTCACCAACTTTAGCTCCGGGTCTATTCCCATTTCTGAAGGCATTAATGAGAGTCCATTTGGAGAAATCTTTGTGTGACAGCAAGAATGCACAATAAAAAGGCACTTGCAATTTGCTAGCTGAAAAAGCATTAGAAGTAAAGTTTGTGAATTTAAAAATGCCTGTTTTCTGCTTCTAAACAGTTTCTGCTTTTCTCCACTGCTCTGGTCCCTAACCTGTCAAATGAGCAAGGGATGCCTGTATCAGAATTCAAAATCCTCATAGATTTTGCACAAAAGCTATGAACAAGAACAGCAGGGGACAAGGGTATGATCTTCTGTTCATTAGAGATGTTGCAAGCATTCAACCAGGAAGGCTTGAAATACTGAACTCTCCTGCCTTCTCTAATCTTGGCAAGCAGAATTAAGAGGAGCACAATGTACCTGCAAAAGTTCAAACCTTTGCGAATGACTCGACTGCTTGCAAAGGTTATTTTTCATTCAAATGGTTGTGAACCTTTGCGAGACATCAGTGTTCACAAAGGCTCAACCTTTTGTGGGTACATTTGAGCCTTTGTAGGGGACTGAATGGATGATTTGCAAAGGCACGAGCTTTTGAGATTGTGTGCTTGGAGCATGCATGGAAGGTTGACTTCAGGTCAAACAGTGGGATGCTTGGAACCGAACAGCCCTATGGATCCTTTCTGCAAAATTCATGAAGACTTTATATTCCAGTGGAAGTAGAGTACATTACAATTGTCTAGTGTATTCTGCCACCAGCATTTGATGGATTTAACTCTGTACCCTTGTATTCTCAAGACATAATAAATTCATAATACTATATTTGATTAATGGGTAGATTAATTTGACTATGCTGACAGTGTCTGAAACAGTAACATTTGGTGTTAGCACCAGTGGCATAAAGTAATTTTCCATCAATAAAGATGTTTAACTGTGTCATATCCTCTAAAGTATTTTCAAATTAACTGTGTTAATCTCTGTTGTTTCTCCCTTTCAAAGAACATGTAAATTAATGTGATGATCCAGCAGAGAAGTGGACCCAGATTTTCTGCTAAGACAATCAACTTAATGAACGGGTAATTAGTGTTAAGAGCATTAGTAACATTAAAGCTTAATGAGTTGAATCTTCAGCATAGCATGTTCCTAGTTTTCTGCAGTTAACAACTAAAAGTTTAGTCATCCTTTAGAACTACAGAATTTTCAGATATGAGGCTTAATAGAATTAAAGGGGGGGGGGAAGGAAGCTCATCAACATAATTAAAATGACATGACCAAGAAAATAATTCACTTTAACCAGTAGGTGCAGTTTAGTTAAACTAACAGTTTCCAGTCAAAGGAAATGGGAAGCATACAACATTTAGAAACGAAGAACATAATTACTTTTGTGAAGTGAACTGAAGAGAAAACATGAGAGCATGGAGTATGTTATGAGGTTTGACCTACTGGCTTGCACTATACAGAGATGAACTAAAATAGATGTATGCATTTTGAAAATAATTTCACCCCTCTCTCCTTCAAAAGCCCTTTCAGTGAACTTTCATAGCCCTTTGCCTATGTCTATGAAACTCTTTGCAAAGTGAATGGGTGTGGGGGCAACTTGGAACTGGTTCATCCAGGAGGCAGACTGAGTTCAGCGCCAGCTATAGGCCAAATTGGACCACGTTCCTAAGGGCCCCCCCCCCCCATGCACTAGGCCAGAAGATTGTGGCACTTGTCTAAGAGGGCAATCGTACCCTGCACTGGAACAGGCAAGCCAAGAGGCTTGCTCTGTATCCAGCGCAGGATAGGGGACCAAGGCGGCTCAGCCAGAGGCAAGGGGAAACGTTTCCCCTTATCTTCAGGTAAGGTGGTCTTTCCCCATGGATCTCCTTGGACTTGCACAACCTCCTGAGAAGGCACAAGTCCAAGGAGAGCAGAGCAGCTTCACGCCGCTCCAAACCCCCTGGGAACGAGGGTTGGGATTCAGCACCTTCCCGTTCCCTGCCTGTCCGCCTGTCCCTGGTTCTAATTGGCTCAAAATCGGCCCACCTTGAAGCAGTTGGCAGTGATGTCATCATGTCACCAACGCCTTCTTCCAGGTGTCATGCTTTGCCACTGGTGCTGGGCTTGTTGCTGCCACTCTTTTTGTTGAGTAGGGGGGCCCACAGGTGGGTGGGGCCCCACAAAAATATTTTGCATTGCGCTCTGCAACTCCTAAGGCTGGCCCTGACTAAGACCACCCTCTTAGGAGGTCACTTGGGGTAGTGGATTGCCACTCATCTCCTAGCTCTCCACATCTTTCTGCTCCCTAATTTTTGAAAAGGAGGGGAGCAGAGTGGAAGTGTGGAGAACGAAGGAAAAGCTAGCCCACCACTGTTGAGAGTTGCACTGAAACTCTGTTCTGTGGCATTGCTGCAGTCTGGAAAAAAAAGAAAAGGGCTCCAAATGATGGTTTGGCCAGCAGTGGCAATGGTTAGAGTACCTGGCGTTCACCGAGAGGGAGCAGACACTCACTGCTATTAGTTTGTGCAAAAGGAAAAGATGGTTAGGGGACACAGTTTATATAGCAAAGACACATCTGACAATACTGAAAGGTCAGAGAAGGTGATGTAGAGACATGAGGCAGATATGAAGCATCAATAGGTTGCAGCTTGGGATTCTCTCCTGCCCGTTGCTTATCTCAGTGGGGTACATTGTCCTTGCTTTCCCTGTGGGGTATTGAACTGTAGAGTCGCCCTGGGTGTTTCTGTATGGCATCCTCCTGGTGCAGAGTGTCTGCAAAAAGAATTCTGAGGAGTTATTCAAGTATCTGGCCATACATGTTTGTGAGGGCAACAGGCTGTTTCTGCAAAGTGCCCCTTCTCCATAATGCCCATCGTCACAGTTCCTCTGTGTATGCTCTAAGTGTGTGCAGCATGAGGTCAGAGAAGTATATAGCTCCATTCAGATTGCCCTCTCATCTGAGCTCTGGTGTCCCAGAAGCCTTGTCTCTTTCACAGCTTTATCACTGGCTTTGGTGTGCTGTGATTGGCTGTGGAGAGTAGTTTTTATTGTATGCTACACTCTAGGAAAGTGGGTGAAACAGACATTGTGGCAGGAGATGATATTTTCTGGTGGTCCCCCCCTTCCCCATTGTTTTCTGTGGGGTTCTTGGTTCCTACACTAGTTCTGACATTGGTGTTAGAGTTGTGCCTATCCTTGGGCTGTGTTTAGAAGGGTTTTAGGATATGGCATACATCAGCTGCTTTCTGTCCCACTCTATCCTGCCTATAACTCCAAGGAGTGAATGCAGGCTGTAGTTGTGATGTTGCTTAAGGTACATCAGTGTAGCATTGCACTGCATCTGTGGTATGTCCACTACCAGAACCAGGGCTACAGTGTCACTGCTAGATCAGTTGTTGCCATGCCAGCATTTGAGGGCATGCAGAATATCCTATATAGTTCAGAAAGTCTTTCTGAGTTATGGTGATCGGGCTGTTAGGTTTGATCAGAGATCTGAGGCAGATTCATAAGTTTAGTGTGTTCAGTAGATCAGGGTCAGGCCCAAGCAGGGCACCAGAGGTTGAATCTGCATGCATGAGCCCTTAGTGTTACAGGTGGTGACGCATAAAATGAAATCCCATTTTTGTACTTTGCACCACAGTAAAGCTCTTAGGTATCTTGTCTATAGAGACTGCACAAAAAGTACAAGGAAATAGCCCTGCTGTGTGGTGGTGGTGGTGGTTGTTTTTGCCAAAATTTACCATGGAATTTTTTTTGCTTAAGCAAGAATGGCAAAATTGGACTCCAGGGTCAGTTTTTGTTAAGATTTCTGTGAAGGGCAACTTTTTAGGATTCAGGTGTCTATTGGTCAAATTATGTCTTAGATCACATTCACTGCAGCTGCTTGCTAGCAAGAGATAACAAGATTATTAGACACACGAGAAACTTCGACAGAAAGGGTCATTTCCAGTGCTGCTGTGTGTGGGTTTAATTTAGCACAGGAAAATTGTCACAAAATGTAAGCTGCCTCAGACATCAAGCTCACTATATTCACCAGTGCTCTTGGCTTGACAACTAGAATGAAATAAATTAATGATATTTTATTCATCTGTCAGAAGGAAATTCCTCAGCCCAGCTGGGCAGGCAAGCTCAGGTTTGTTAGAGCAAGTTTCATGAATGAGCCACCGTCCCTTGATGTAGCCTGACATTCTCACCAAATCCCAATCAACTGATGGGCTGTAACCAACTGCCATCATGGCTTGCTATTGCCTTAATACCGAAAATAGCAGGTTAGATCAAAAGCTGCATGTGAATTTTGATGTCATGTATAAAAAAACCTGGCTAGATCAAACAGAACTTTGAATTAGATTTATCTATCTGCAAACCAAATTATTCTTATCAATTTCCTTAGAGACCAGGCAGGTGGTCAGAAAGCAATTTCATTAAAAATCAAAAATTTCATCCGCTGGTTCAGGGAAACATAAATTTAGCTGTGTAAAATACTCCAGTCTTTACTCAGTAATGTACAATGCTAGGAAAGTATCTGAATTTCCACATTCAAAAAAGTGTGATTCTCTGAGATGTTCTCCTTTCCATCACTCTGTTAGTCCCTCTCCTATGTTAAATGTTCCCCACAGCTCTTTTTAATAGTGTCCCACTGTACTCTTGCCCTAGATATGCCTGTATCAATTATGCACTTTGTGACATCCAATCATCTTTTTCCCCACTACCAGATTATTTGCATGCTTGAAGTCAATTGGGCAGAAGGACTAATCGGGAGTCTTCAGGATATTCAGATTATGTTTCAACAGTTGCAGTGAAGTGATAAATATTCAGCACCTGTCACTGCAGTCATTCATTAAAAGTAGGCAAGCAGATCTGTAAGAGATCCTCAGTGTTAGTTAAGAACAGCCACTCACAGTGCAAGCTTTTGCATGTCTCCTTAATAAATCTCATCGCATTCAGTGGGGCTTACTACCAGGTAAGTGTGTATAGCATTGCAGCCCTGGAATGGGGAATTATTTGTTCATTATTGCCTCGCTTTATCTGGCCCTTTCCCTCATCCACATTCAGAAGCAAAGCCAAAGCACAAAGCAGAACAACTGCAAAAGTGCAAGGACAGGAGAGGTTCATCCCCTCCCTGTTCAGAAACACCCCCATTCCACTCTCTCCCCCATCCCTCCCACTCCCATCACGACCTTACCTGGCATTGTTAGATGGTGTCTTCACTGCTGGCAAATATGCACAACCTCCAGTGACTACACCTGCAGTCTTGTTGCACCTGCCAGCAGCATCAGTAAGGGCAAGAAAATTGCACTTTGTATGCCAGATCCAGGCACTTTTGCCTGGCACGGAAAGTACATTCTGCCGGCAGCCCCAATCCACTAGGAATGGGCCATTAGTAGACACAGATTGTAACTGATGTGGCAAAAACAAACAGGCATGTCAGTCAAAGAGAAATATTAGACAGCACTCTGTTACCTAAAGATATCTTCTTGCATACCAAAGCTAACAGTTAGGCAAACTTTTAGACTAACCAATTAGACAAAACAAACTAGGCCAGTGTTTTTCAAACTGTGGGTCGGGACCCACCAGGTGGGTCATGAGCCATTTTCAGGTGGGACTCCATTCAATTCAATATTTTATTTTTAATTTCTTAGACTTGATGCTACCATGATATGTGACTGCATTTGGGGAAATGTTACACATTTGTAATTTTAACAGGTTAATATGTATATGCTTTTAGCAATGATAGTCAATGGAACTTTCTCTTGGGTAACTGTGGGTTGGATTGTTAAAGTGGATCACGCTCCACTTCTGCTTTAGCGGAGGCAGGGCGCGATCGCTCCGCATCCACTTTCACTGCTGCGGGGAGCCCTGCTGGAGGTCATGCCGGGCTCCCTGCACTCCTGGGAGTCTGCAGGGGCTTGGGTACGTGCCTTCCCCTGCCCCTGCTGCCTCCCCCCTCCCGCCCACGCAAGAACTTAGTGGCTCTCAAACTCTCCCAGAGAGTTTGAGGACCACTGAATTAGACTTATAACAAACTTTTTGGTGATAACAAAGTTTTGGGCGAATGTTTTCTATTTGAAAACCAGATTATTCTTATCAGATTTCTTGCAGCAACAGGCACCAAGATGTATTTAGGCAAGTTCATTCATAGGTGTCAATCTCTGGGCTTTGTGTCTAGGTGAGACAAATTCCACCTCACAAGAGAACCAAAGCACAACACTAAAAAAGTAGACTAGTGTTTCCCAAACTGTGGGTAGGGACTCACCAGTGGGTTGCGACCTGATTGTTGATGGGTCATGAAACCGAAACTGACAAGCTGATAGCTGTCAAGGAAAGTGTACTGAGCCCTATGGAAAGTGAAACCGAGCTGCATGTGCATGTTTACTTACAAGTAGGTGAGTGTGCCTCTGTCCGCTTCGAAGGGCAGGCTGAGAGGGATGCAATGCCACCAGAATGGTCCCAATCCAGTGAACGCAGGTCCCCAAAAACACTTGAGAAGGAAGTCGTCGCCCCCTTTTAAGCTCAAATGTATTGAGCCCTATCAAAAGTGAAACTGAGCCACATATGCGGGTTTACCTGTGAACAGGCAAAGATCAGGCAAAAGGGAAAGCAAGGCCAACAGAATAGTCCTGCCCCAATGAACATGGAGCTTAACAAAGGCTCCAGAAGGTGATCCCCCCACCATAGTAAAAAGAATAAAAATAGACTTGAGTGGCATTTTTTAGTCTTGTAAAGCTAGGTGGGTCCAAACAGAGTACCATTTTAAAAGGTGGATCCTGGTGCTAAAACGTTTGGGATCCACTGATATAGACAATGATTGCTGCTGAATTCCACCTAAAATGAAATGCAGGTCAACTTGGGGAGGGTTTCAATTAGTACACATGTGCGTCATGAACTTGTGGGGAGGCTTCCTGAAATTCACATTGCATCTGTTGGCTCCCACGCTCACTTTTTTCTTGTGCTAATGTTTTGAGTGAAGGTAAAGAAACCAATCCGCATATTAAAGCCCTCTTTCAAATCTCCAAACAGAATGCCCAGATAGTATATCTGAATGTTTAAATAGATTTTAAAGTACCTACAATGGATATTTACATCCTTGCAGAATGCTAATACAGGTCTCCAAAGGCAGATTTGTTGTCCTGTTATTTCATACCAAGATGAAAGCTGATTTCCATAGCCTAATTCAACCCTTTCATTATTGTCAATAGAGGTAATGCTGGGAAATATGAGTCATTGTCTTAAATATTTAATATTCTGTAAATCTCCTGAAATGAGCTGCTCCTAAGGACTTTTCCGAGAGGTAGATGGAACATAGATGAGCTATATTTATTCGAGATATAGCACCTGGGATAGGGAACTGCAATAAATGTACCAAAATGCAAATAATTCTCAGAGTTATTTTTGCATTTAATGCATTGTAGATCATGCAGAGTGAAATGCTCCTGTTTTAAAATTTCAATATTACTTCAACACAGCCTATGCTGGGCTGGTTATAGTCTGCAATGTGGGATCTAGCCAAGATCCTGGGAATCACAGAGATATCTTTGTAAGATTTTTGCTGTTTTGAACACCATTGTTTTCTGGTGCTGAACGGATGTAATTTGCACAAGGTCAAGAATGTCCAGATGTTTCTGCAGACGTCTAGGCACTGTTCCAAGGACTCCAATGAGAAATGGCTCAATATTGACCTTCTCCTAGAGATGCTCTAGAGATGCAAGTTCTACTTGCAGGTCTTAATATCTTGTGATCTTGTGTTCTTTTTCTTCAGTTTTCCTGTTATCTGGGATTGCAGTATCACTGATTCAAACTTGATTTTTCTTTTTGTCAATGACGGTTATATGGTGCATTGTGTTCTAGATGTTTATTGTGTTCTAGATGTTTATTATTACTGCATTGCATCAGGATCAATATTTATGACACAGTTAAATGAGGTTCTTAACCTCAGGAAGGCAAAATTACCATGATTAATTAAGCCATTTCTGCCCAACGTTGCATGTACGTAACAGGGATCAAATGTGTACACCTGTGGGCTGAACAGAAATGAGTTAAACTAGCAGCAATGAGAACCTGATCTGTCACCATTGCAGAATGCATCCTGCTTGCTTCTACATTGTGGTGGTGGCCACTGGTATTCCTTGCTCATCTACTGCCTGGGAGCCAGGAACACAAATGCCACCCCTGACTCGGAAGTAATTGCTGTGATGTGATGATATCACCACAGTTACTTCCATGCGGGGGCTGGTTGCACACTGCTCAGAGAGCCACTGACTTTTTGTTTTGTTTTTGCTTTATTTTTTCAAAGTGATAGAGGTAGAGTGCAACTCTGAGCACTGCCCGCCTTTATCGCTTTATAAAAAGCAACAGAAAGTAGACAGTGCTGCTCGAGTAGCCAGCACTTTTTCTTGTTTTTTAAAGCAAAAGAGATGAACAGCAGCTCTGAGTAAATGCACACATGTGGCTCAGTTTCACTTTCCTTAGGACTCAATACATTTTCCTTGTCAGCTGTTTCTCAGTTTCACAACCCACCAACAATCATTTGGGACCCACAGTTTGGGGGAAACACTGTGTTTAGAATGTTGAGCAGCACAGAAATGTTTCTGACATGGGGTTATGTTGGTGCCCACATTAAGTGCATCTTACTGTGGTGATGCCAGAATGACATATACTCCTGGCATGCTTAGTTGCAGCAGGTAACTATGCAATTGGTTTTGCTTAATAGAAGCAGACAGATTGAATACTGTTTCCACTAAAGCAACACTAGGTTGAGTGTCCTACTAATTACTTGGCCACATTGTCAGTAAATCAGTTGCCAGGTTAAAAAGGAAATTAGTGTGGTCAAATGTAACCATTCAGAACAGCACTTACAAATTTGTGGCCTTCACCTACTTGGTGAATACAAGTGGGAGTCTCTGTGATCCCTTTCTGCTAATAAGCAAGCGATATGAAACATTAACCAAATGATAGTGACAAATGGTCAACCTAGCAGCAGTCGTAAGCAAATGGAGGACGGTGCCTTTTTAGACAGAACTGCTGACCTCCTTTTCTTCATCCTTTGGTGAGAATTGGGTTGTGTGAAACAACAGATTTCAGTGCACGTAGATTAAAAAGGTCGGAGGAGTATTATATTTGGGATTGCAGTTGCCTTTTTACTTTGATGGGTGCCATCACTTCCCAAATATGGTGGGCTTACATCCTTTGTTCTTAATGGATGCTGCTTTTGAGAAACATTTAGAAAAAGAGCAACCATGTGGAATACTCCTCAAGATTGCATTGCTTAGCCCCCCCCCCCAGCGATGATGTGCAGATATACTGAATGCAGGGATAGCAGGGAACAGGGCTAGTGCACACGCCATTGACTTGGATGGGTGTAGTGGAGTGATCCCAAGGAGTCCCTCATGCATCTGAAGAGGGCTATAGTCATCTGAGCAGCACTATCAGTGAGTATTAACTCCATTTCACCCTCAAACTCACCAAATGGGCTATTTTCACTGGCTGCAACTGGAAGGTCTAATGGGGGGGTATTTTGAGATCGCTCCTGTGCAGTCTTAGCACCAAGGAAGCAAAAATGCTGCTCACTTAGATGGTAAATGTGTATTCAGGCTGATCTACTTCAGAATGCAGCTGGGTCTCACTTGATTGAATGTATCTCCACACACCCCAAAATTATCTAGGTGAGAAGCATTTTTCCTGACCTCTAGGTTTCTATGTGCAGGCCCCTTTTTTTTAAAAGAGCATTTAATCATGTGGCTCAGGTGCAGTCTGAAGTGGGGCAGCCCAGACACAGCTGTACCACTTCACTAAGGCTTGGCACTTCCTGCCCCAAACTGCCCACTATCATCTCCCATTCCAACTCCCCCCTCTGACTTACCAGTAGCAGTGAGGACAGTTCAGTAGGCCATGGTCATCCTCCAGCCATTTGCCCTGATGCCCGAAGTTTACAGAACAATAGAGTGACGTTTACTCTGTTTTTCCAGGACTTGTGCTGACAGATCATGAGATCCAATAGGTTTGGGCTTTCCATTTATTAAAAAGAAGCAGGTATGACATCCTGGACGCAAACCTGAAAAGCTGACATGTGGGTGGATTAGCAGGACTTCATTCATTTTAATGGGGCTCATACAATGGGCAGCCCACATGGAGCTCTTTGTGGAGCCTGCCTAAATTATATATAGATTTCCCCTACTAATTTGCTACCTGGGGAAAATAAGCTTTCAGCAGGAGACAATTTAAACAATCCCTTGTTTAAATACACACACTCAGTTCATATGCTACTATACTATATAGAGACACAGTTTCCTACCTGTAACAAGTAATTGTTTTCCTTGTAATGAAGGTGGTGGGAGGTCAAGGTATTTGTTGGGAAGCCTTGTCCCCTTAACCCCCATTAACTGCCCTTAACCCCTTCTGCTGCACCAATATGCTCCCTGGCCACACAGCCCAGGGCTCCATGTGTTTGGTGCATTGGGTTCTGCCCTCTGCAGATAAGCACCCAATGCACCAATGCACAAAGGCCTGAGGAGATGACCAGCAAGTGGGTCAGTGTAGGATCTGTCACTTGCTAGTGCAATCCCACTGCCCCCACCTTGTGTTCAGACATGGCTGAATAGCTACACATAATGACCCCTTCATTTTTTGGAGTGCTGGCAATTCTTGAGATACTCTAGTCCTAGGTTGTTTCATGCATAATGCCTATTTTACTGTAGGACTTTAAAAGAAAAATGGTGTAGGAGTTTGAGGTCAAATGCCCAGAGGATAGGAGAAGTTTGTTTCTAGGAGAGCACTCAGAAGTAAAAGAAGTGACCTGTATCTCAAAAATACGTGCTGAGCTGAAGATCAGTGTCCATGGGGGGGGGGGGGGGGGTGCAGGGATTAAATAGTATCCAGGCCCAGGTCAAAAAGGGGACCCAGGAGCCAAAGGAGGGGGCCCCAAAATTTCCTGGGATTTTACATTTTCCAATCTGAAGGTCTAATGCAAAGCAGTGGGCAAGTCTAGAATCATAATGCTGAAGACAGCAGTGTTAGGTTCTGAACGTAGTAGCACAGAAATCTCATCCCTGTGAAACTCCAGAGACCTCGTGTCCATGATGCTCACTGCCCATGAAGGTGTTTGGAACTTTTCTGAATAATTGGACCTATTTAACCTGCCCATGAGATAAGATGATCTACCTGTATGATAGTGCTAAATAACTTCATCCAGCACTAGACATTTGCCAAGCTCGCTGTACCTCTGCTGAGATTTTGCTTGATTAGTTTGACACTTCCAACAGTTCTACATCAACCTTCAGGGGTCAGTTCTCATGATTAATGAGCTGCAGAAGCTGTTTCATCCGTTTGCTTCCAATAGCTGGCAATGCAAGGAGAATCTCCTTGTGAATTCAACATGATTCCTTATTTGGTGCAAACTGTGAGATAAGTAATTTATGCCAGTGGTTTTGGATTACATATGTATTCAGCCAACTGACATTTTAATGAAAAGCACCACTGTGGACATGGAAGAAGGAAGCAAGGACCATTTCCTGATCTTTGTCAAGGGGACTTGGACATTTTCTCTCTCTCTCTCTCTCTCTCTCTCTCTCTCTCTCTCTGCCCCCCTTTATCAACACTGCAGTTAGCGGGACATGATATTCGCTTGCAACCCCTTGCAGAGAAGCAATCAATCCCAAAGAAATTATGTGCACATCTATGTGCCAGCCTATTGTAATCATCTTTCAAGGCCTTGTGTCTTCCACATTCAATTTATACTCACAACGGGAAGTGGTGGGATCCATACAAAGCTCAACACAGCGACAAGCACTGAAAATGGTTCTGGGAAAAACCGAAGATGGTTGCCCTCTGGCACTGCAGTGAACTGACTCCTCCCCTCGGCTGTTCTGCATTCAGTTGGGCAGGGGTCTTAGAATCAGAGGTGTTTTCATATCAAATGAAGAACAGTCAAAGAGAGGAGGCTTTTATGGGTTCACATGGCACTTATGCCATGTATAATTTCTGCAAAACAGGCTTGCTCAGTGGCAGTGGTGTCACTAGGATTCGCGTCACCCAGTGCGGGAGGCCTGCGTGTCACCCCATGCAGTGGGTGGGGCAACACCCCAGATGGTGGGCGTGGTGATGTACCATTGCCCTGCCCCCACTGGTTTTTTGGCAGTATCTTTTGATAGAACACAGATATTTCAATGTGGTTTGTTTCATTGCATTCTGCATGAAATTACGCATTGATTGGTATATAACATGATGGGTTTATTCCTCCAAATTCTGATTTTAGTGATTTTGAAAACTTGTGGAGTCACACACACACACACACACCCATGTCAACTTACTTATACCTTATTGCAGCAGTTCTCATATTTTTAGCACTGGGACCCACTTTTTAGAATGACAGTCTGTCCAGGACCCATTGGAAGTGATGTCATGGCCAGAAGTGACATCATCAAGCAAATTAAAATAAATAATTATAAATAGTTAAATTAAAATAAAAGAAATAATTAAATAAGGGAGAGCCAGCCCTGTTCCACCAAGTAAGTTTTCTCTGTGGTCTGCCTGCAATAACAACCCCCAAAAGAATCAGTGAGATTTCCAGCCCTCCCCAGTGCCCACTTTAAAGTCCTTCTATTTCAAGCACATCAATACAAAGACCCACCTGGCTTTACAAGTCTGAGAGCCCAATCCTATGCCTGTCTACTCAGAAGTAAGTCCCATTAGAGTCAGTTGGGCTTACACTCCCACACTCCAGGAAAGTGTGGGTAGGATTGGGCTGTGAGAGAAACTTTGCAAGTGCAAAATAGAAAACTTTCCCCTTACCAGTTCAAGCCTCTTTGTTGGTTCTTTCTAGTGGGGGAGGAGGCTGCCTTCTGGGGCTTTTGTTGCACGCCAGTCCCATCGGATCGGGACCATTCTGGTGTCCTCACATTCTTTGCCTGGCCTGACCACCAGCCAAGGCACGTCTGCCTACTTGTGAGTAAACACTATGTGAGGCTGCTTTGCTTCCCATAGGGCTCCATACACTCACATCTGGGGGGAGGGAACCTCCTCCTCAGGCGTTTTTGGGGCTGCGTTCATTGGATCAGGACCATTCTGATGTTGGAGTCCTCTCAGTCTGCCCTTTTGGACGGTGCAAAGCAAGGTCGCCAACTTGCGAGTAAATATGGCCACGTGGCTTCCTTTCTCTTTGCATAGAGCTGAACACACTTGCAGCTGGGAGGGGGAACCTCCTTCTCAGGTGTTTTTTGGGGGCTGCACTCATTGGATCAGGACCATTCTGACATTGTTGGAGTCCTCTCAGCCTGCCCTTTCCAACCGACTAAGGCAAGTGCGCCTACTCACGAGTAAACGCAGCCATGTGGTTTTGCTTGCTTTCCATAGGGCTGAATAGGGTCCTCCTTCTCGGTTGTTTTTGGGGGGCTGCACTTACTGAATTGGGACCATTGAGGTGTAGTTGGAGTCCTCTCAGCCTGCCCTTTCCAATGGAATATGGCAAGTATGCCTACTTGCGAGTAAATGTGCGCTACGGCTCACTTTCCATAGGGCTCCATGCATTTTTCCTTCTGGTATTTTGGCCATAACTTTTGAAGGAAAGGAGCAATCTCGACAGGGTTTTTTGCATTGTATTCCGCTGGTCATTCAGCATCCAGTGGTGTATGGCATGATGTGGTAGCTCGTAAAGGCGCAATTTTAGCGCATCACACCCAGGGCGCATCACTCGGTGCGGCCTGCACCCCCCCAGTGACACCACTGCTCAGTGGGCCGTAATTGAACTAGATGACTTTCTCATAGTCATTTACTTCTGAAATACCAGCTTGGGGTCAGGTCGATACTCTTTTGACCTGCTTACTTTCCAAAGTGCTGAAAATAGATCTATTGCCCACAGTAGTCTCCAAGCCTCCAACCTTAGCAGACTTAGGACACCATCCTAACCAGGTCTACTCAGAAGTAAGTTCTATTTTGTTCAATGGGGCTTATTCTCAGGAAAGTGTGGTTAGGCCTAAGGCCTTAGGGCCCAATCCTATCTGTGTTTCAGTGCTGGTGCAACTGTGTCAATGGGGCATGCACTGCATCTTGTGGTGGGGAGGCAGTCACACGGGCCTCCTCAAGGCACGGAAACATTTGTTCCTTTACCTCAGGTCTGCACTGAGGCTGCACCAGTTCTGGAAAGTTGGATAGGATTGGGCCCATGCCCAGGACTTGCTGAGCATCACCCAATAATTAAACCCTTATTCTGTGCACCAATTACTTTGGTACCTCACCAGATATACTCAGCAAGGTCGTGCAGAGTGATAGAAGCAGTGGCTTCCAAAGACACAAAGGCTCACCTGTACTTAAATACTGCACCACATTCAGGTTGTCAGCTACTGATATCTCCAGCCTACCCCACAGCTTATAATTAAACTCTAACCAAATATTGAATGTAAGAAAGTGTGTGTGTGTGTGTGTGTGTGTGTGTGTGTGTGTGTGTGTGTTTTTGCAGCATGATATAAGCTGAGATGTTTTCCTGACTCACCTTCTGTTATAGAAAGTGTTACTGCTTTTTTGAGTAGAAAGTATAGCAAAACAAAGGCTATACTAATTTATTTCAGGTTGAATGGAATTGAAGCATCATTCTGAGAATTTAAATTCAACTGAAGCTCTTATAGCCATAGAATCTGGGGAAGCTCAGCAGATCTGCTAAAAAACGCTTGCCATCCTATATTATATGGGAATATTTTAAGAGGAAGGAATGGGAGTGGGACACTATTTTAACATCTCACTCTCCAGGACACCTCCAGTTGCCACAGATCAATAAATGCTCAGGTTTGGGACTGCTGAAACCTAATTCACTTGTATTGAGTATATCTTCTTCTTCTTTAGCATTTGTCCCATGGGGTGGCTGGGTCCACTATTTTGGATCAGTCGCCATTTCTCTCGATCATGGTCTGGGTATATGTGAGTGATTTTCATGTCTCCGGGCAGCATGTCAAGCCATCACTGCCTCGGTCAGCCTTCGGTCATTTGCCATTGACCTCCAACTGAAGGCCCTTCTGCACCAGCATATCATTGTCAGTGCGCAGAACATGGCCCTACCATTGAACATGGCCGTGCTTGTATTTATATATTAGATAACTATTTGAAACCATCATGAGCAATAACACAGGCCAACACACATTTTGCTTCCTTAAACATGACACCAATTCCTGGGTATATTTGGGGTGCTGATTCCAAAAATGGCATCCGTTTTGCCCTATCATGTCTAGTTTTGGAGATATAGTATAGCCTTTTTAGTAAATGGTGGAAGCTGCTTGAACCATTCACTAATGAGGCTATACTATATCTCCAAAACTAGGCGTGATAGGGCAAAACAGATGCCATTTTTGGAATCAGCACCCCAAATTCATATCAAACCACCATAAAGTTTGGGGAAAACTTTTCTGACCCTCAATTTTGTACGCCTGTGTAATCAGTCGGGCCTGAAGAGAATGGGAAAGAAAAAATTATCTCTTTTTCCCCCCTTGTTTTCTGAAACTCCTGTCCTTCTGAGGTCTGTGCAGCTCTGGCAGACCAGTTTGAAACTAATTGGAACTCTGAGCAGTGCATTCCTATTAGGACTAGGGATACACTGTCACCTTCTGTGATAGCTCCTACTCATTAAACAACTAATTTGAAAATCTGTATATAGGGTGTCCCGTATTATCCATGGACGTTCCGTTCCAGGATGCCCTGCAGATAACAAAACACATGGATGATGAAACCCATGGGTCTTGGGGCTCTTTAATCCTCCAGAGGCGATGAAATCTATGCGGCCACGTGTGGCTTCCCTAAGCCACATAATATCTTCTCAGGTCTTCAGGAAGCCTTAGAAGATCACATCCAGTTTTCCCCAAAAAAGGGGAGTGATGTTTTAGGACCTTACGAGTAAAAGGCCTTCTGAGGCTGAGGAAAGCCTCCCCGGGCCTCAGAAGTCCTTATAAGGGCCTAAAACGTTATTTCCAGTTTGAGGAAAAACCGGACTTGCTGGTCTAAGGCCTCCTGAAGATCTTAAAGGTGATCTGAGGCCTGGGAAGGCTGTGTGCAGCCTCCACGGGCCTCAGAACAACATCTGGAGGTAATGGGAGCACAGCTTCTGTTGCCTCTGGAGAGCCAAGTCAGGCCAACCCCACGGGTTCAGGACCCCTCGGTTCAGGAACTGCGGATGATCAAATCAGCAGGTAACACAAGGCCAGTATATTTGACACCTTTCCTAACAGGTCGTCAGTGTTCACCTAGGTGTGTATAAAGTATGTCCCATGGAATCTAGTGGGGGGTTGATTCCGAAGTGGATGTATATGGAACTACAACCGAAATTAAGAGCTAGTACTTAAATAAAAACACAAAGCACACCATTCTAAGTGCTACGGAAAGCTGTGAGGAGTGGTCCAAAGTGAAATCATGCTGTGTCTGTGCTGTGCTGTGAACATGAGAACAACAGTGACCCATCGTTATCACGTCTGTTTTATAACGATACCCAATGCCTTTAGTCCAAGTATTCCTCTCCACTCTGGATGCATGAAATGGGTTTGATCCCATCTTCATTTCCCTTTTAATCTTTGCTTCACATTAATGAATCTTTAATCACATTGATGGGGCAAGTTAATAGAAAAATTAATGGAGATACAACATCAGAGCCTGAGAGATGGAGTGAATAACAATAGGGAAGATACAGCTGCGGCCTTTTCTTTTTCTGGTAGGACACAGTTTATGGTTCATAATTCTGGATCACAGGCATTCATTTTCTACCAAACAGCCCACATTATATGGCTTATAAATAATCTAGTAGAATATTCGTAATGGACGGGAAATCTAATATGGTATATGAACAAAAGTGCTTCGTGCAAGAGAGCCTGTCCAACTTTGAGCTGAACTCCTGATTCATTCAGCTCACGCTGGTGCTGCTTATTACTTCCATCTCGGGTAGTTCATGTTAGGATCTCACCTGGCTGCCTTTGAGAAGGATTTGATTCAGTCTGACAATCAGTTCTTTCATTATTGCACTGATGGCAGCTTGACAAGTAGTGTCAGCACAAGGTTGCTGGGGACCCTGGGATAATTCCCTGCACTAGGCCATTTGTGAGGCCCTTGCCATCTCCCTGATGGTGCGCTGGGTGACCACTTGTTCTGAGGATTTAGGGGTTGGCCCAACCAAGTAGATCCTTTGATGGGCATCAACCCTCAGGCTGCACCTGACCTGATGGATCTCAATGTCACCTCTATCAGACACTCTTCAAAAGGTCACTCCCATTGTTTGATTTTTCAGGTCTCTTTATGTGACAGATCAATTTGGGGGGTAGGTTATGGAACTAACAGATTTGAATAGACATGCTACAAAAAAAAAAAAAAATGAGGGTGCAATCCAGAGCATGCCCTGGGCTGACACAAGTCCCTTGCACCGGCCCATAAAGGTCATAAAAGTGCCATAAAGCACTTTTGCACGGTCTCTGGAGGAGGAAGGCTGACACAAGCCCTGCTTGGCCAGTATAAAAGGTAAGGCCGTGCCAGTTGAGGGTCTGGGGGAGAAGGGAGGCAGTTCTGGGCAGGGAAGGGCAGGTGGAGGGCAGGCCCGTGGATGAGTGGCTAGTAATCTTGGAGAGGGGCCAGGATCCAGCAATTATGCTGGATCCTATCCCTGTTCCTGGGTGGCCTGGGCAGCTCTGGGCCGCTTGGATCTGTGCCACCTCTTTAGGTGGCGCAGATCCAAGTAGTTCCATTGGGCTGCTGCAGTGTGACATGGGGTAAGGGGAAGTGATTCCTCTTGCCCCAGACTGTGCTACTTTTGACCGCAACCTGCCCTGGATGTGAGGCAGGCTTGCTGGCCTGCTCCAGGGCAGGTTAGGATAGGGCTGCACGACAGCAATCCTGTGCACACCTACTCAGAGTAAGTTCCATTTAACTTAACTAATGGAGCTTACTTTTAAATGGGTATATGGATCCAGATGCAGATTTGGCTCCCAATTTGAATCAGAAGGTACATTCAGCCAGCTAAATAGGGCTTAGGTGACATTGCAATATGGTTTGGCATCTCATGTGAATCCACATTTGCACTGGCATGAACTCAGAACTCTCTTGCAGGATCAGGGTAGCTAAATGGCCAAATCCTCAGATGAATTTATTGATCCTAATTTATTGAATTTAATGATGAATAAATTCATCTAAAATGAATGAATTTATTCATCCTAATCATTCAGGAGAAACATTTTTAAAACAGTGTTATAGATTCTGTTTCAGTCAAAATGTCAGTATGATTTTCTACTATTGCGCAATGAAAAATGGAAAGGATGGACCACTGAAGTCTGTTTTCAGTGGCTCAACTTTCAACGTCAGTTTGTGATGCTGAAAATGTAGATCTGAAATAGACATTCTGTCTTCCCATTCTCGTTAGTTAATAGCTCTGCCATCCCAAATCTCAAGATTGTGTCAATCTGCACCCATTGGAAGATATTAACGATCCATTTTGTTCAGTTTCCTACTTTACATATCAGGAAAGTCTTGGATAACTCAGGCCTTTTCTGGGCATGCTATAGCTTCTCTGGAGCTACTGGAAGCTTTTACTACACTGGTATACAGGCTGAGTAAAACTCAGTAAAAGTGAAGGTTGCAAGCTTTGAGCAATTTAATCAGTAAGTGAATCAAGTAATATCTTTGTTGATTCATCAGAGGTGACCCATGCTAATTTCATCTTCTTTTGTCTTGTTCTTATTTTTCCTATTCTTCCTTCTGTGGTTGGAATCAGAAGACCTGATGTTTGGAAATTATGCAGTGGTCCAAGAATGTAAAGAGGGGATAGGATGGGGAGAAAATGTAATGATTAGAGGGGATAGGATGGGGAGAAAATGTAATAATTGGCAGTTTTGTATCACCCAAAGGGATGACATAGCAAATTTTCAAAACCTTAAGTTTTAATTTTAGCTATAATTCTTTTGCTTCATTACTATTATTTATTGCTATTGATATAGGATCTTAACACATCATTAATGACTATAAATTGTTGGGTGGGGCAATGTTTAATAGCTGGAGTGAAAGATACATTCATTTTGTTGTTAAGCCTTTTTAGTTTCTAGTGAAACTAACAGTGCAATCCTACACATCTATTCAGAAATACGTCCCATTGAATTCAATAGTCTTACTCTCAGGTAAGTGTATATAGGATTGCAGCCTAAGAAATGAAAAAGAAAATTTTGAAGATGATCCTTTTTTTTTTAATCAATTCCTTGTAGTTGTGGCTTGTTTTTTAAGATGTAGTTTATCTCTAGAGTTGCTGCCAAAGTTTTCTTGAGCTGGGCTTGGAAAACAATTACAAGGACTAATACACGCCCATGTCAAATGAGAGGTGAGCTGTACAGCCTTCAAACTCTTTCCTGGTTCAGATCAAAACCTGAGAAAAGAAAAAAAATTCCCACTGTATGTCTCCTCATCGCCACCAAGCCTCATCAGCCCAAAGTGCTCTCTTTATCAGCTTTCCTCCAACACCCCTACCCTTCCAACTTTCCTTTGTTTCAGATGTCAATGGTGGGACCAGCAGTGGCAGGGCATGGAAAGGGAAAAGTATGCCTCTTCCCCTCCTCTCCCATTTCATTAACTGGCTGTACAGTCCTGTATTGTAGAACACCAAGTTGTAATGCCTGAGGACTCATGGAAGACACAGTAGCCTTTGAGAAAACTACATCCCCCATGGCTTTGGTCCTGAACACTCTCAACACAATCTGATAGGATGATGGAGACTGAAGAGCCAGGGGGAAGGGGGAAACTCATCGTTTCTCAAACTGTAGATTGGGACCCACTAGCTGGGTCACTAGCCAATTTCAGGTGCATCGCGTAGCAACTAGCTTTGCCACCATTGAAAATACAGAGCTGAAAATATAGGGTACAGAGCTGCTGGGCAAGGCAGGGTCCCAGTGGGAGAGAGGAATGGTGCTTTGCCCTGAATAGGTGGGAAGGTGGGATGCCGGAAAGGGGGAAGGGCTGCGTGGTAAACTGAGGGGGGCACTCAGATTAAGGGGGGAACTCACTCATCTCCGTTTATCTCGCACTTCTTTAAATATCTCAAAAAAGTGCATGTTGAGATTCTGAGTACATGTACATGTTGAGTACATGTTGAGAATATGCACATTCATTTAAATGTAATTCAAATAATCCAATAAATCCAGGGTTTCTTGATTGCTGATGATCCTCTCTACATGTTCACTATGGAGCACCAATATTATTGTCCCATATGAACTAATAGTGGAATCCAGGACACATCCAAGAGTCTCCTGTGACTGATCAATTGCCTCAAGGAAATTTGAGGAATTTCCTATTTCCTCAAGGAGAGCTTGTCTACTATTACTAATCAGTGGTCTGTATTTGGTTTGGGACACATACAGAACACATGGGGAAAATATGGCCATTTGGAGCCTCTTAATTCATTTCAGCATTTGTGCCAAGCCAAATAGAAATGAATAAGTCTTAAGTGAGCAGCAATTGGTTTTGATCATTCGAAGTTTAATGTCAGTGGCTGTTTCTAAGCCATCAAGAACCTATATCTTGACTTTCTCAGGTTCTGCTAAACATTTGGGTAACAAAAGCAGAATTGCCCTTGGTCTTCGGTTCCTCACTAGTGGTCATGCTTTCTCTGAGTATGTTTCTGGCGTTGATCCATGTTCCTGCTTCTCATTTTTGCCTTATCTTGAAGCTGGTTCAGATGTTGGAAATCCTCTATGGCTATTCAAGCAGAAACATGGATGCAGCCGTTTTTGTTGCCATACTCACACACATCACTGGCTGCCCATAACTGCAAATATGCTCCTTCCTTCTGTGGTCTGCATCCAGATCTGTTCAGCTTGGAGATGTTTTCAGCATCTGAACCAGATTTTCCTTTCTAAGCATCAACTATGTTTCTGGATTGCCTGTCATTTTTTCCCATCTCAGTTCATTCATTCCATTTCGAAGCTTCCCATTTCTTCTAGTTCTACTGTCCTGCGCCTTACATTTGATTTGCGTACTTTGTGATATTCTTTGGTCCAATTGCTTCTATTTTGGAAAGTCTTATTCATTTTTTCCCACAACACTGTTGGAAATTGGCTGAGTCAAGTGCACATAACACTATTTAGAATCATAAAGGTGCATCTTTACTTAACCTAAATTACATTTCTTTGTGTGTGTTTAAAATCCAACAATGATCCATATGTCTTTTAAAAAAATATATGTGGGATAATAGGGCCCCACTGGTGTGAACTCAGAAGGTAATTGCATAATATACCCCATCAATTATGTATTTCATGTCATGAGTCATGAAAAGAAGACACGATATTGAATCTGGTGGGTGACTTCAATGACAGCAGGTGTAGTTTTTGTTCACACTCTTGTCTTTTATTCTCATTTTGCTCATCAAGAGAAATGTGTCATGCAGCTCAGATAGAATGTAATTGTACATAGCATTACAGCTTTTGAAGACTTTGGAACCTGTTCACCACAGGGAAGTTAAAAGGAAAGACATTAAAATTATATGTCTAAAAACAAGACCAAAGTTCATTTGTTTGAAGTGTCTCTTTTCTTTATAGCTACAGGTGGGTTGGTGTGCATGAAATCTGCTTTTCAAAGAAAAATCTATGGCATCTATAACACCTGAAGATTAGAGGCTGGTTCTCATATGCATGTTTTCCCCAGATAACTTCACCATCAAACAATGGCTTGCATGTATGAATTGGTCATCAGAAATATTATGCCCAAAGAACCTCAAATGTAATGTTTTCACATATTCAGTTACTATGGTTTGAATTCAGTGATCAAGTGATATAGACGTAAGCTTGGGAAGAAGCCCAGTGGGCCTGTTACACATTGAAAAACATTTTTTTAATGCACCTGCTTTAAGCTTGCTCAAGAGGTTATGAATATCCATTGCAATGTATGACTTTTCCCCTTTCACACAGCTGACTCAGAATAAATTGCTTTTGAAACTCTTCGTGTTTTCAGATATTATTTAATATATAATAATAATATACAGTATTTATATACTGCCTTTCTTGGTCTTTATTCAAGATTTTATTCAAGGCGGTTTACATAGGCAGGCTTATTAAATCCACGCAGGGATTTTTACAAATTGAAAGAAGGTTCTTTCTTTCAAGAACCACTACATTCAAGGTGTTACACTCCGATCTGGTTTAACATTCTGGCCTCCATCCTCCCACGCTCCGAGCAGATGGAACAGCTCAGCTGCTGCTTGCCAGCTGCTTCAAGGTCGCACGGTGCCGGTGGCCTCAAACTGGCGACCTTGTGGATGTTAATCTTCAGGCAAATGGAGGCTCTACCCTCTAGACCAGACCTCCTGCCCATTATTTGCCTTGTGGCATTGAAGCACTGCTGTTTGAGAAACAATCACAAGTCCATTGGGGCTCACAGAACCAGCTGCATGGTTCTTTGAACCCTAGCCATGTTCTCTAAAGTGGAGATCCAAATTATAATCTCTATTTGGAGCAAAAGTGCGAGGGTCAGTGACTCAAAAATGTTAATTTTGCTGGTGTGTTAGAGCAGTGTATCTGAAACTGTAGGTTGAGAACTGCTAGGTGGGTCACCAGCAAATTTCAGGTGGGTCCCCATTCACTTCAATGTGCATTTTATTTTTTTAATAGATTTGATGCTACTGACTGCATTTGGGAACTTGTTGCAAGATCTGTGCTTTTAACAGGCTACTATTTATATGCTTTTACAATGATAGTCAATGGGGCTTACTCCCAAGTAAGCGTGATAGGACTGCAGCCTTTGGAATGTTTGGAAAAAAATTTTCTGAACAGATCAGCAACTGCTTAGAAGGGTTAGGAGGATTCTTCTTTATTTTAAATAAATTTTTAAACTTAAATGTTTAGGACGCAAACCTAACCAACTTTCCAGAACTGGCATAGCTCTGCTAGTGGGGCATGTGCCGCATCCTGCAGTTGGGGGGCTTTCATGGAGACATCCTCAAGGTATGGCAATGTTTGTTTCCTTAACTCGAAGTTGCATTACCCTTATGTTGGTGCTGGAAAGTGGGTTAGGACTGCGCCCTTAAATTTACTTAATTGATTGATTTGATTTTGTCATATGGGGGTTCCTGCTTGATGATATCACTTCCAGCTATGACATCAAATGGTTGCCCATAAGCCCAGTTTGCACATTTTTGTCCCTTTGTGCCTGGCTGCATGTCTAAAGAAATTCTGTAATAAATCAATAAGGCCTCCATCATATGCTGATCTATGTCTTTTTTTTTTTAACCTATAACAGCTCCACAAATAGAGTCCACATCAAATTAAATGTTATACCCATTGCATCACTGGCAAACCGCTTCGTATTCTCTCTGCTCTTTAAGCATTTGCCCAATAGAAAGATGACATCTCACAAATAATTCTCCCTCTCTCCCTCCATGTTGTTGTTCCTGAACAAATTTGCTGGGAAGAGTGTGTTGAAGCAAGACCTGAATCCTGCCTATAAACAGTTTATTTCCACTGTCTCTTTTCCTTCTGCTAGCAGAGATGTTTAGGGTCACAGCTGCTGTGCAGAGTATGGAGACTCCGCAGGAGTTTGTTCAGCCTCTAAGTGCTGTATTTTTCACCTGGGAAACTTGGTGTTTGGACTTGCTCCTGTGCTTGTGTTGTTATCTTATGTGTGGCCAAATATTCTCTCCTGCTGGGCAAAGCATGCTGCCTGATGCTGTTTTCACTCTGTTATGGCAGGCAGCCAGCACTGAAGTGAAAAACAGGGCCCGTAAAATAACAAAGAAATGAAGGATGCAAACTTTGATTGCTTTACTTGATAGATGAGCTCAGAGAGGTTGCTGAAGATCCTACGGCAAAGCTGTGCACTGCCCTCTCCCAGCTTACCAATGGTGGGGGTCACCAATGGTGGGTAACAGCAGCTGCTTCTCCCTGCTAGTCAGTGGAAACAGCAGGGGTGTCAAACTCATTTCATTTCAAGGCACCAAACAGCTTTCATGGTGCCTACCAAAGGCTGGAAGTGACATCATTAAGCAGGAAGTGATGTCAGTAAGCAGATGATGGCCAGAAAGAAGGTCCTTGTTCTCACATAGAAACTCATTAGCTGCAGATGACAGAAGAGCAAATGTGTAAATCTTGATCCTATTTTCAAGAAATGGGAGAGCGCAATTATCACTCGGGCTGCCCGTTCAGCAGTGCCGTCTCTGCTGAGGCGTCACTTCACAGCTCAGCAGCTGAGAAGTGGTTTGCAAAGTGGCACCTCAGCAGAAGCCGCACTGATGAAAGGGCCGCTCAGATGATTAAAATTAGACTCTCCCAGCACTTCTGCAGCATCTGCCTCTCTTGTCTCTCTTGGTCTGCACCTGCCCCCATAGTGTTCCTTGTTTTCTGAGGCCTCCTTCTGTCTCTATATCCCAGAGCCTCAGCAGAAGAGGTGCTTCCAAAACGGTTCTGGAAGAGCCCAATTATAATGCTGGATAAAGAGCTTCTGAGGGCCACATCCAGCCTGTGGGCCTTATGTTTGACACTATGCCCAAGAGTCTCCTCAATGATGCAGGGACCTTTGGGAGATGCTCCCATTTGCAGATCAAGGTGACAGGTATCAGTTCATCGGTGGGACTAAAAGGTAAGGGTACGGAAAGGGGAAGCCATCGTTTTTTTCACCAGAGCCCCCTTTGTGTAACAATACGTAACGAGGGTGCTTCTGGGAGGACAAGAGTGGCTGCTGGGACAATTTCTGCCAACTGCCACTACAAAATACAGACAGCGATAAAATGGGGGAATTAGATTCACCCCCTTACACCCTGCTCTCCCCTAAATTTGCCAAATGTTCTCAGGCGACTGTTGGCCTAGTCCAGATATATGAAACAGATATGAAGTCAAAGCATTTATCTAGTGGGCTCAGTATGGTCTGTTTTGACTGGAAGAGACTCTCCGGCATCTCAAGTAGAAGTTTTTCCCAGTTTTGAGACAGAAGAACTTTTTAAATTGAAAAACCTGGGGCTGTAGCTACGACCTTCCATACACAGAGCATCTGCTCTACCACAGAACTACGGACGTGGAAAGGAATATTTCTTTTAGGCCTAAGGATATAAAAAAGAAACAATTAATTACATCAAGTTCAGAGAAGCTGTCAGCTTGATAGCCGACAGATGAAGTCATCTCATTGACAGAAGTATTTTTTTTAAACCAATAATGTTTCCTGTGAAGCAAATGAAAAATGGCTTTGTCATAGTAGCTTTTTATTTTATCACAGAAAGACATTGATTTTGGAGAAGCCTCCTTGAAAATCTGCTGTGCTATCTATTTCTTAATCTGAGGGGGGGGGGGGAAGAGAGTCTTGACAACTTGATTTATTTCAGCAAATCAGTTCAAGATTTCTTTAAAAATGAGTGTGGGGGGATAGGAGTGTTCAACTGGGGAAGTTTGAAAGCTGTATTTGATTTGTTCTTCCAGAGTTATACCAGCACTTTAAAGTAGACCCTCTGTTGTTTTCAAGCATTCTTGCCCTTTGTGGGTTTCTCTTCTTTAGACAACTTTATTTCAGTTGTAACTTGACAAGGTCTAAAGGAAAACTGACATCATGAAAAGTCACTTCTTACAAGGAAACAAAGAAGGAACTTTCTTGCTGCCCAAAATTTCAACATCAGTATCTAGGGAGGCCTGCTAGCTGCTTCTCAGAAGAATGTGCAGTGGATAAAATATATATGGAGCAGCAAGTGTGGGGTGTAAAACGTGCAGGTTTTTGTTCTTAGTGATGGAACAGGTATGTTGCTTAGAACTGTGAAGAACCATGGGCTCCTACCATTCAGTGCAGAACAGTGTTTCTCAATGTTTAGTCCTTGCTGTACCACATCACATGATCCACCTACTGAAAGTACCACCAGAACTAACTGGTGATTATGCCATTGCCAGTTATTTTCAAATTGAGAGGCCAGATATAACAAACACCAATAAGAGGCTCAGGGTGAACAGGAGGGATTTTTAGAGTATGTCAGAAGCATGTGCCGGAGCTGTGCCCACCAAGCCAAGGCTCCTGCCAATGTATGTCACATTACATCACTCGTCTTGCCGCCAGACAGAAGATGTCCAGGGGTCCCTCAAGTACCACCAGACACCATCTCAAGTACCACTAGTGGTACGTGTACTACTGGTTAAGTAACACTGGTGTAGAATGACAATATTCTATGTTCAAAGACTAGGAACATAAAATTCATTTGTGGTTCCGCAGAATGTGCTGTCTGGAGACACCCTGCCACCCCTTCCCCTGGAAGTAATTGCGGTGATGTCATCACGTCACCACAATTACTTCTGGTATTGCGCCAACATATTGGTGCAATTTCACCCTTTTTAAAAGTGGAGGAGAAGGTGCGGCCCTCAAATCGGAGCAGATGGAAGACAGGCACAGGGGGGATTGTTGCCCTGTCTCTAGCTGAGTGCCACCTGGCGCATTTGCAACCCTTGCCCTCCCCCAGGTATGCCAGTGAGAAAATTGTTTCTGGACTGATTTTTTTATATACTAGAGTTGCCTGCCTGCCTGCCTATCTATCTATCATGGATACTTGTCTATAAGGCGAAAAATTTCTTCCCAGAAAAGCAGCCTGAATCATTGCTCCGCCTTATCTCCGGGGCAGGCAAGGGGGGGAGGCGAGTGAACCAGCCAATCACTATTGTGGGAGGGAGAGAGGGAGCAAGTGATCTTCTGCTGAGAGGAGGCTGTGCAGGCTTGGGGGCTGCTGCTGAGCATTCGCAGCTGACTGTGGGTGTGCTCCACTTGTTCCTTCAGGCTGTTGCCCAGCTGCAGAAGCTCCAAGGGCAGGGCAGGGCAATTGCCACTGCAGCCATCAGCAGCCCCCCTCGCTCAGCACCAGTGCCCACGGAGGCATCTCTGGAGCAGCACCCAAGACAGAGCAGGAGACAATGAGCTGTGTGTGGGAGGGGCGTCTGAGCGAGGGAGAAGCAGACATTTGAAACAGCTAGGTCTATCTCCTCTTTCCTTCTTGTTCCCCCTTCCCCCCTTCCTACTGTATTTAAACTTCAAGCACTGGATTGGAAAGCCCAACTTGCTAACCCCCTTCCCATCTCCCCACACATGAAGTTGGACAGTGTGGGGAAGGGGGGAGAGTTATCTTTTGAGTGAGAGAGAGAGAGAGAGAGAGAGAGAGAGAGAGGCAGCCTGCAGAAGACTGCACCTTTGTTTCTTAAGCCGTTGAAAGGGTTAAGTCCATCTCCTCTTTCCTTCTTGTTTTTGCCTCTCCCCCTTATTGATTCCAAACTTTAAACTCTCTGTTTAAAGTTACATTTAAGGCTAATCTGAGGCTTGCTAGCCCCTCTCCCCATATTCATTCACCACTGATGAAGTTGTACTGGGGGGAGAGGAAGAGTTAACTTTTATAAAAGGAAAAGTTTGTGTGTGAGAAAGAGAGCACTTAAAACAGTTAAGGCTACAATCCTAGCCTCACTTTCATGGGAGTAAGCCCCACTGACTATTAAGGGACTTGCTTCTGAGTAGGCATGCCTAGGAGTGGGCTCCTGGTCTATTCCCTCCTCTTGCTTTCTTCTCCACCTCTCCCCTTACAGTCACACTTCAGTCTCTCCTTTGCAAAACATTTTGCAAACCTTCTTGCTAACCTCATTTCCCCCTATCCTCACCAATGAAGTTGGACTGGAGGGGAAAAGTCACTGCATTTGTGTATGTGGGGGAGGGGGAGCATCTGTGTGTGAGAGAGAAGCAATCTCCCTGTGTGTGTGTCCTTTTCACTGGAAGAGTCCTGGAAACCTTGCAAAGATGCAAAACACAGGAGAAGCAGAGAGTAGAATTTAAAGTAGAATTATTCTGCAGAAACAGGTATTTAGCCAGAGATTTTAGCTGCATGCTGGCAGGAGCTAGGAAGCAGTTGCAACAGCTGCTTGCATAGTAAGCTTTTAGGAGAGCATGCTTGCTTCTGCAGTATCCCCCTGCCAGGACCTCCACATGAGGCCCAGGCGCTGCTGCCCTTCCTCCACAGAGGGTCTACTTCCAAGTAAATCAGCTGCAACTATGTGCAGCTGCACTTGCTCAGTCACTCCTTGTTGCTTGTCTCTCTACTGTGAACTGAACTGTACACTCCCAGTTGTGTGTTCTACGTAGAGCCTTTGGCTTAAGGCACCAGGCACTTTAAAGGAGGATTTCATTAATGGTTCTACTGGTATGCTGTTTCCAGTGTACTTAGAGCCCAATCCTAGGCCTGTCTACTCAGAAGTAAGTCCCATTAAAGTTAATGAGGCTTACTCCCAGGAAAGTATGGTTGGGATTGTGGCCTTACTCTGATAGTAACAACATCTCAACAAATGGTTGTTGAGAGAACAATTAAAAAAATTAGTGAATAAAAATGTATCGTATGATCTATGAGATAGATCATAGTTTTTAATAAATTAGAGACTATTTTTAATACTGTTTCTGCTATACTATGTATACAGAGTATAGCAAAAACAGTATTAAAAATTGTGTATGTATGTATGTATACATACTATGTATGTTTACATGTATGTAGAGATGTATACATACTATGTATATATATATACTGTGTTTTTAATAAATTAGTGACTGTACAGTTCTTAGGTAACAATTACTGGGAGGTTATTTTTCAGGCTCTGGCCTTGGGCAAAATCAGACAAAATTATAGTCAGACACCTCCCTAAGTTAAACCCCTGACTTATCCGAAGGTCATAACAAATTCCATGATTTTGGGCTCAAAACCTGCCCTCGTCTTATCTGTGAGGTCGACTTATAGGCAAGTATCTGCAGTATCTTGAATGTTATATCCCCAGCACTGCAACATGTAAGTTGAAAGCCCCCCTTTCACCCAGGCAGTGGCCCAATGCTGGTGATTGTGTTGCTGCTTTTGCCCCTCCCCACCCCTTATGGGACCAATGACAGCAGTTTCCCTGGCTGGTGGGTCATGACCACCAGTTTGGGAACCACTGCTGTAGGCTAAATTGTGTTGTAGCTCATGGTTTCAACTACCTTTGTCTGCATTAGGCCTAGTCTCAGTCGTTTGCATCCTTCTCACCTTCAGCTTGGTGTGCTATAATTTGCTTTATGTGGGGTTGCTCTTCAAAATGGTTTGGAAATTGCAATTTAGAATAATTTGTTATTTTTCTTTGAATTAGTTACTTGGAGTATAATTTTATTGTAGAAATATGGGGTATAACACAAAGTAATATATAAATTCCATGATTTGTAGCAGCCTTTATACCAGGGTCCCTTTTTCTTTTCTGGCTAAAATTGATCTATGATCTCTTCTGTGATCCCAAGAAGTCCTGCTCAGTTCAAAAGGTGTTGGTGCTCACCCAAAAGGTGTTGGCAGCAGACCATCTGTGTCTTCCATTAAAATGAATGGGAAAAAACAAACAGGAGTTAATCGAATTAGATGAAGTAATAATAAATGAGTAATGAAACAAATGGGATTTTAGTGAATGAATGACAATGAATAACAAAATAAAAGAGAGATTGAATGACAAAAATGAATGGAATAATTTTTTTTCTTGTATGTCCCAACTTTGCCACATTGAGTCCAATGGGACTTACTTCTGAGTGATCATGCATAGGATAGTGCAGTAGGATATCCTAATCCATTGATGTTTCCAAATAGGAACTGTATTAGGATAGCAAAAACAATGCCATAGAACAGAATCAGCCCCACGTATCACCTGAAAGACAAGCTGTTTATATTATGTATACTGATCCTCTTAGATTTATTAGTTTTGGAAGGTGGTCAATAATTCTCACAACTGACATAGGGTGCTATCTTATCAAATATATTTGTCTGCATTCACGCCGTGAAGAACAAGCACGCAGAATGTGCATAACCTAGGGACAAATGTTGGATCAAGTATCAGCCTGGCATGTTACAAGCTTCAGTTTTATTTTATAAGGGCTGGATACGTGACAGATGGAAGCATGTGTAGACCACTATGAGCAAGGTCACATAGCTGTCTACCAAAGACTGTCAGTACATACCACTGGTTTTGCAAACGATGTATGGATGTAAACAAAAACTGCTTGACAGGAATGTACATCTGTTGAAACAGTTAATGACAGTATATGGTGTTTTCTGGAGACTTGAACATTAGGGTTGGACTATGATCCAGGTAATTCTGTCCAGGTACAAATTTCTGAAGCTATACAATCTAGTGGCAATCCCTGAGATTTAAGAACAAGCAGCATGGACATTTCTTAATACAATTCACACAAAGCTGCAATCCTATCCACACTTATCTGGCAGTAAGCCCCATTGACTAAATGGAACTTACTTCTGAGTAGGCATGCATAGGATTGGGCTCTAAATCACACAGTACTTCATGATTGTTAGCTACATGTGTGAACTGAATCGCCATCAACCTTGGAGGCCTGTGGTAGGTAGGTATGTATGTATCTGACAGACAAGTAGTAAGAGACATTGGATTGAAGTGATCGAGGTCCAATTCAGATAATATATCCAACCAGTCCCACTGTTGCCAATGTCCTCATTTTCCAAATGTGCACATTCTTTCCAACTTCATCTTGGTTCCTTAGCTGAAAGTCAGTCAGGCCTTTGCCCTGGGGTGGGGGTGGGTGGGGGGGTGAGGTATGGCTCCCTGTAATAAGGATCATGCTAATAAAAGATCATTGATTGAAATGCAAAGATTATTCACCCAGGAATGTCTTTGTATCCTGACATGCCATCCCACAAATACTAGGAAGGTGCAGTCCAGTTAAACTGCCTCGCCATGTGATTAGGAGGCTGTGGGACAGAATACCAGGAAGGGATGTGTGGGATGTGCATGGTTGTGAGAACAGGGCTGGCATCTGAGCTTCTCCATTGGCATAATGTGAAAATTCTTTGTGTGATGTTTGATTTGTGATGGCTCTTTCAACGTAAAAGTCATCACTGCAAGTGCATTTGGTCATCTAGTGAGGAACATGCCCTTAGTGACTGCATACCCATATCCTACAGAATTTCCTCTCATTGTCCAAAGATGCTGACTCACATTTCAAAGATGCTTTCTCAATAGCATTCATATGGCATGCCAGAAAGCTTAGTTAAGGTGCCTCCTGCAGTACTACCTCGTGCAGTTGTGAACTCTCCCTTGTTGGGGTCTTCAAGCTGGATGACGACCTGTCAGGGATGCTGTAGCAGGACTTGCACTAAGCAGAGAATCAGACTAGATAACTTCTAAGGCCCTTTCAAACTCTATGATTCTCTGACTTTCAGTCCCACATCAGCAACATGGTAATATTACTCAGCTGCCTGAACACTTGAACTGCACTAAATATGCTAGTATTCTTGTTATTAGATGACTATCAGAACTTAGTGGTTTCCAAAGACCTGCATAGAACTGCCTATAATAGCCAGAGAGCTACAAAGCAGGGAGGGCAGTATCCTTTGTGGGTTCTGACAAGAGGCTGCACAGGAGCTATGTTTGGAGAGTGAGTGAGAAGGAATGCTGTTCTTATGCTATCATTCTTAAGCTACACAGATACAGAGCCAGGTGGCCATTCCTTCCCCCCTGCCTGTGGAGTTATTTTAGAATGCTGAGTTGAGTCTGTTTGGCTTTACAGCCCCTGTCTAGCTTGAACAATCCGTGCCTGTCATGCATTTGTTCACATTATCTGCCCTGTTGCGCCTGTGGTTTACTGTGTTGAAGGCACATTGCAGACGTACCATTATGAATATTTGACCCAGCTGCTCTTTCTGCTGGCTCTCACTTCTCTAGCCTGTTCCTTGTTCCTTCTCTCTGATGCCTGCTGATTCTTGTGGGACTAAGGAGCTACATATGAGAGAAGACCCTTTCAAAAGTATCCAGGACCCATGGCCATTAGGGCATTAAGATCAAAAACATCACCTTGAATTGGACTTGGAACCTGTTTAGCAGCTAATGCAGGGGGTTGAAATTGAGAGGAAGCATCACGTCCGAGAAGATCTCTCTAAAGTGGGACTCTGGAGAGTTCTTCAGTAGAGCTCAATGTGGATTATTTATATGCTATAGAATAGTTAGCCTTGTTATCTCATTGCTGTTAAGTCATCTTTTATTACCCTGGTGTGGAGTTTTTGTGCTGTGTTTGCAGTTTTCAAGGGGCCATTTCATCCTTTATTTTTTTCATTCCCTCAAGCTATTTTTATTTACAGTGGAAAGTGCAATTTGATGCCCAGTGTGACAGAAATGAGACTTGGGCATTAGGGATAGACTAGCCAGTGGGCATCATTGTGAAAAAGTGTTCATAAACCTTAAATAGTAAATGATGCCTTTGGTAGAAGCTGCACATAATAAAGTATTTAATAATTTCCCTTTTGAAAATTTGGAGAGAAATCGTAAATGTTTAGGTTCGACTTAGATGGTACATACAAAAGTGTTTCTAATTGTACCCTGATGGTCTTTTCTTTATTCAGATGAAACCACTGAGAATGGACTGGAGCAAAGAGATGGTTGCATGTATGTGATTAACCCTTTCATCATTCCAAATCACCCCAGTAGAGTTTCAAATGCATGTTTCTGAGGGAAACACACGTTTTCAAAACCTTGAGGGAAGACTTAAGGGTAGAGTAATTTGGAGCAGAGGAACAATTTAAAGAATGTGCAACTTAGGGCACAATCCTAACCAGGTCTACTCAGAAGTAAGTCCTATTTCGTTCAATGGGGCTTACTCTCTGAAAGTGTGATTAGGATTGCAGCCTTTATGCACTGAAGAAAGTTCAGTTGAATCTCTCTCTCTCTCTCATTCACACACACACACACACACACACACACACACACACACACACACACACACACACCCAGAGGCTATCCTTTCAACCAACTCTTCTAACCTTTTCAAATAATGTTGTATTGAAATTTGACATTAAACCACTTTTTCAAAGCCTGTTTGATATGAATTGGCATGATATGTTCAGTCATACTAATAAGTCCCTTTGACTGGAGTCATGCCAACATTTTGTGCAAAAACATTCTGGGACTGAAGAAAAAAAATGCTTCTAAGAAGGGAGTGAAAAGTCCTGGAAATAATACTTTCATTTTTTTTATTTTATACTTTTATTTTTTTAAATAAAATATTACATAAAAATAAATATTTTGCAGATATCCTGCAAAATTCGTAATTTCAGGCTTTCGATTATAATGTCTGGCAAAGGTTAAGGTCAACTGATAGCACTTCCTAAGTGTGCAAAGTGCTTCACCTCTAACTTTATTACTGTGAGAATGAGATATGCCCACCTATTTTAGAAGCAATACAAGTAACTGGAAGAAATCTTCCAGTGCCTTCTGTTTCAAACTAAAGCTGCTGCAATGTATCTTATACCAATCCTATCTTACTCCAATTCACAGCATTCAGAGCTGCTGTTGGAGCATGCACAGCATGCTATGGTGTGGGGTGTGACCAGATGGCCTAGGAAAGATAAGTATTCCGTACTTATCTCTCCACAGACTACCTAGCCATCAAAGGGTCTTCCTGGACCTATGATAGCTGCTGGCATAAATCTGAAGAGAGTCATGGGTCAGATCTAGGCAGTGAAATGGGGATAGGATCCAGTGTGCACTGCTGCCACCAATATCCCAATATCCTCCCCCTCCCACACCAAACCACCCCTGCTGCCACCTTACCTGCTACAATGTGGGCTGCGTCCATCTGTGACGGGAAAAGAGAGCATCCAGCTGTTTGCACCAGTAGCTCCGGAACGGAGTGGTGCACCTTTCACACCGCCATTACTGTTATCATCAGCAGCAGATTGTGAGATCCATTGCCATAGGCCCAGCATAAGATCAGGCCATTACACTACCAGGTCTCAAGTATCATCAGATACCTAACTGGATCATCAGTTAGAGGGGGGCCTCTTGAGATTCAACAAGAGTATATCCTTCAATATTAACAACCAGAGTTGTTATTCTGACTTTTCTTTGACTTCCTAAACTAAAAGATAGGAAGACAGAGACCCAATGAAAGAAAGAAAGAACACACTGAGCAGATAGTAGAAAGCTGACCTTTCTTCATGAGGTCAAGTAACTTTATTGTGATTTAACACTACAATACAGTAGATATCCATAAAAAACTCTATAGTGTATATAAATTATTCCTTCCATTCAGCAATTTTTTTTTAAAATTTCCATTACAACTTTGGTACAATGTGGTTTTATTATATTTTTAAATACTTTTAGCTTCACAAACTCAACACAAAGTACAAAACTAATCTGAATTAGGGATATTGTAATCTACACAGTGGTGTTCAGTGGTAGGGAAAAATCTTACCTCAATGATTTCATGTCACTAGCTAAGCTATAGAGGCATACCTAGCAGACGTGACAAAAAATATGCACCATTAACCAGCAAACAACTTATTCTGTTTTGTGGTTTTTTTACATAATTCCAGCAGCACTGCCTCTGTGTTCCTCAGCTGATTTCTTCACTTGAAGGCCATGGGATAGCTCTCGTTTTTTAAAAAATGAACAGCTACCTTAATATATCTGTCCTATAAATTCAGTACTTCACCTGCCACCCGGGATTGTTAATATTCGCATTTGTCCGGCAGTTGGCAGAGATAACTGGAACGTTATTAGAGGGACAGTGTGGTGCTATCAACCGGAGAGTGTTCTGTGGAGAAGGAGGTATCACATTACAGTAAACAGGCATTCCAGTGGCTGTCAGTGTTCCTTGACCTGATTGATTAGGTAGCATGATTGGTTGTTGATATGACTGTTGTGGCAGTCCTTGAGAACCCTGGGTCACTGGCACCTAGAAGACAGTGTGCAAGAAAGAATTAAAACATGACCCGTCTTAAGTTTCCTAATCTCTCTCTCTCTCTCTCTTTCTTTGTATATGTTGCCAGCATTTATTAATACCTGCTCCAGCTCTATACCATCTAATAAATTTTTATTTGAGAAGAGATGCTGATTTAATGAGCCTGGGGTGTGAACTTGCCATCCAACTTCCTTCTGCTACCTTTCCATCTTAGGCTGGATTCAGTGGTCAACCATCAGCGGAAACCATCAACTGCCAAATTTAAAGAGTGAACCGCATTTTTTAAAAAAAGATGGAGTACTTCCTTTACTTGTCTGTCAGTTAGGAAGAAGGAAGCAGAAGCGGAGGAGCTAAACTGAAAAGAGTTATGTACAAATAGTGGAATCCAGTTGGTTGACTATCAATTTGTATACTTAATAGGGCTATCCACAGACTGGTTAGTGAGTCTGTATCCTTGGAAGACCCTGGAGATATGCACAACTATGTATGTTTGTAAAATAAAAGAAAAGGAAAAAAAATATACCTCAAACGCCCCAATGCAGAGCGAGCATGCCCAGGAACCAAGGAATGCTGAAACATGTGTTGGAAAATCAACGACAGAAGAACACTTGGGGGGGGGGGGGAGAAATTGGTCTTGGGCCTTTAACTGCATTAATTGCATTTCCTGTATTCTGAAGGAAGATTAAAAGATGCAACATTTTGTTGCAGGTTCCTGTTGATATATATAGCCAGATTGCAGACCTTGGATTCTAGTCCAATGTATCGCTGTACAAATATACTTCTGTTCGCACACCTGTAACCTTCCAGAGCAAATTAGTCTTGGAACACCTTCATCTTCCTAATCATAGTGAATGTGGGAAACGCTATTTCATGTAATTGTGACAAAATGTCAGAATCTTTGGCAGCAAAAATGGATGCTTTTTGCCTATTTGATGAAATGATGGGTTTTAAGGTGTTCTATGTTGAACTGATGCAACATGAATCACTGGAAGAGCAGAGAGTCACAAAGATAATTGCTCTCGTTTCATGAATTTGCTGAGGTTTTTATCATTATTATTTCAAATCCAGACCCTAAAAAAACAAAGAACGGTATATACCTACACTTGGTGCAGTTCTTATATACAGAATCAAAATACATCTCAGTTATTTTGAGAAACCCATGAAACATGCAGAAATGGGAGAATTAAATTAAATTCAGACTTCTGACATTTAAATGCTAACTTTCAGAGATCCTACAGAGAATATAATCCGCATTACGTGGTACCTTTGCTTTCTATTGGTTGAGCAGAAGAACATTATAAACATCTTGGCAAAATCCATTACACATTTTTGTGTGTGTCATACAATGAGAAGTCCAAAAAGTAAGCACGTGAGATTGTCTATCTCCACTGTAGCACAAGGGCAAAAGTGTTTTATCTGATGGAATAAACCTTTGAAGTTCCCAGTCAAAAAGTTGAATGGAATAGCGATGCTGATGGAATAGCTCTAAACAGAGCTGCTGATAAGACATCCAAATAAGTGCCCTTCAAAGTTTGACATTAGATCCACTCATCAAATAATACATTCTTTCTGTACGTCTTTTCAAAATTACCAATGGCTTCTTTGGGCTCAGAAAATGAATTGTCAGTGGGGAATTACATTTTTGTTTAGTTGTGGAAAAAAGTGAAAAAGTTCATAATTGAACTGAACTTTTGCCCCCTCTCTGAATAAGATGAGAGACAACTATAAAGCTATTTAGAAACACATTTTTACTTCTCTTGGATGTTTTTTTAAAGTGCATTTATATATATATCACATTTTTAACAGTTTGTTTTTATATTCCTTTTGTGAATACATCTATTAAGTCAATTTTGCCTTTTCATATCTTTTGTGATGTGAGAAGAACATATGGATTGGCTGAATTTCAATTTATTTCTTGAATTAACTGCGCAAAGTATGCCGACATTCCTGTTTTTACTCCAACTGTTCATATCAGATAACAAACCTAGGAACCTGTCTGAAATGGCTCCAGGATAGACTTTGGACATCAAAACATTCATGATGGTGAGACTACTGAAGGCAGAGGTGACAAAAAGAAAGAGAGCAGATGGAGGTAGTAAAGTGTTACTGCATGGATCAGATAAGCTCCCTTTTACACAACTGGATAAGAATTAATGAAGACTACTGCAAAAATGCAACAAAGAGAACCAGGATGATGTAGTGGTTTGAATTGTTGGACTTAGACATGGAAGATCCAGGTTCAAATCCCTGCTCAGCCATGAAGTTTCCTGGGTGATCTTGGGCAAGTCACCTCACCTACCTCACAGAGATGGTGCAAGGACAAAAGGAGGAAAGGATCCACCTACCCCACTTTGAGCTCCTTGGAGGAAGAATGGTATAAAAATGAGAAAAATAAAAATAAATAAATGGAAGCCCTTATTCCCTTTCTCTCACTTGGGAGAGAAACTATGGAATATATGCAGGCAGCTAGGTTCCAAAGGATGCACCTTTTCTACACGCCTGCTGTAAAGGAGAACATGACAACTTCATCAGAGAAAAATTGCTTCTGCTTCTGACGCCCTCATCAAAGAGATTAGATTGACAAGAAGAATCCTTCAAACAGGAGCCTACAAAGTTTTGCCTCCAGTTTCTAGTCAAGTCTTAATTTATGATCACTTAAACCTCCCCTTTTCTAAGTGCTCTGCAGATACCAGACAATTTGGGGAAGTGAAGTCTTACATTGTATTAATCTTTGGAAAAGGGATTTTCCCCATCCCATGAGATCATCTCAGGTGGCCCTGATGCAGGCGCCATCATTTTCAATACTTGGTCATTTTCTCTCTCTGGTGTTTAGAACCTTTTCTTTGCTGGTCCTCTGCAAAGGTTTTAAGACTCTTCAGGCGCAATCCGAAGGCACCCATGGGCCGATGCAAGTCCCTTGTGCCGGCCCAGGAAAGTGTGCCATAAGGCACGTTTGCACCTCTTCAGGAGGAAGCTGGGCCGCTGCTCAAAGAAGCGCTGGCTTGCAGAGGCAGACACAAGCCTCCTGCTGGCTTCCTCTTTGCAAGTTGTGTTGGCCTGGCTAGGCCGATGCAAGGAAGAAAGGTAGGCGGGGGGAGGTGTTCCTGGGCGGGGGGCAGCCCTGGGAGCGGGTGGGCGGGGCTGGGATCTGGCAGTTATGCCGGATCCCAACCCCCGTTCCCGGGGAGAATGGAGCGGCTTGAAGCCGCTCCGCTCTCCTTGGACTTGTGCCACCTCAAGAGGGGGGCAAGTCTGAAGAGACCCATAGGGGCCAGCGGCCCTTACCTGGAGGTAAGGGGAAATGTTTCCCCTTGACTCTGGCTGAGCTGCTTATGGCCACAATCTTGCACTGGATACAGGGCAAGTCTCTTGGCTTGCCTGTTCCAGCACAGGATAGGATTGAGCCCTTTGTTTCATCAGGCTCTTGGTATTATTTTTTTACTCTGCTGTTGCTTTCTGTTGGCTACTGTTATTGATTTATACTGGCCATTTTATTGCTTTATTATTATACTCTTTGTACTACATATTTTACATAATACTTCATGCTGTTCAAGGGTCCAAATCACATAACATGGGTACTGAACAAAGAGGTTTCTGTAAATCATTATGTTTAGTCTTCAGATACTTTATAATTAACTAAAATTAACACCTATGACTTTAGACTTAATAATGAAATAGATATTGTTTCAGATATAATTTTGATGTCTGAAGCCTGGATATATTTCTGGATGTCCCTGGACATAAAATATATAAAATATTGCTATGAAATTTATTTGTTCTTTCTTCCCTAGGGAAGAAAAAACTAACAAAATTTCTTCCCATTACTATCTGGAATGCTTCCTAATTTAAAGCTCCCAGAGAACAGAGAAGACCAAGGGGAAATGCCCCTTCTCCCCTTGGATTCCCCTTTGTTCTTTTCTTTTAAAGATGATCTTAACATTGAAGCTGTCTTTTCAACAACTAAGCGGCAAAGCCACCAGCAAAAAAAAGAAAGAAGGAGAAAAAAAAGAGACGAAAGTCTTTTTACATTTGATCTGTTCTTTATATTTTACCTTTTTAAAAAACCGCTAACTCTGATTTTTAAATATTTCACTTTTTTACTATAGTCAGGCTGGAGTAGGAAATTACTTTTATGTTCATAACTCTACCTACATTACCAATGGTGCATGCACAGTATCATGTCTTGAACCCACCAAATTAACAAGGATTCCCTTTTTTTGCAATTTGGGATACCTTATACATACTGGGGTCTAGTCAGCATGTTTGTATAAGAGTTCCTACCAAATCTTAGTTGAAACCAGTAGCTGGTTGAGATACAGCAAGGTATTTATAACCTTTGGGGTACCTGCTCCCACATGTGTCTCCATAGCTAAAGACATTAAACTGGTTTGTAGCCATGTGTCGCTGTGGCATCTTAGCAGCCCCTCTTTTGGCAACATGTTTGTCTAAAGCAGGGGTGTCCAAAGTTTTTGGCAGGAGGGCCACATCGTCTCTCTGACACTGTGTTGGGGGCAGGGGAGGAAAACAATTTACATTTAAAATTTGAATAAATTTACATAAGTTTACATAAATGAATATATTAAAGATGAACTTATATGAATGAATGAAGGTCTTGCAATAGCTCAAGGCCTATAAAAGGCCTTGTACAAAGCAAGGCTGGCCTTTCCTTTGCTGCCGCTACTGCATCACAGATGTGAAACAACAAGCAGTAGAGGGAGCCCTCATCCCACAGCCCATGTGAGCGGTCAAATAGTCGCCCTCACGCTGAAAGTAGTTGCATCGGACCAATGTGGGCTCCAACAAATCTCCAGAGGGCCAAAAACTCATTGGAGACTGGGGGCACCCTGAGGGCTGCATTGAGAGGCCTCGAGGGCCGCAAGTGGCCCCAGGGCCAGGGTTTGGGCACCCCGGTCTAAAGTGAAGACATTCAATACAGTACCTGATAAGATGACATGGCTGGATACTGGACCATCATGCCTTGCACCTGATTTCCCTGTTGATTATTCATCAGGTTCTGACTTTGGGGAGGATGTTGCATTCCCATGAGTCCTTGGAATCCTTGCTGTTGACTAGGCAATACAGACTGGTAACCTGAAAGAAACAATAGATGTTATGGGAAACCGTCTTTCAAAAAACATGTTTTCATAAGCCCTTTCCAGGTTCTGCAGTTGTTATGGTATCTGAAGGAAAAGGATTAATGGGGGGAAAACAGCTATCAGTTAAAAGCAGATCAGCAGCAAGAATCACTGAGAATGATTTTTTTTTTTTTTGCTATTTGGTCCTCATTTCTTTCTTATGCAGATATAAAAAAATGAACAGACAGTGATACCCATAATGTACAAGTCCTTCTATATATACTAAAAGGAAGAATTCTAACAGATGTGTGACAAAAATGTCTCAGAATCTAGATCATTTATATCTTCTGGCTTTGGACTGCCTTTTTGCAATATATTTTGGTATGTTACAGCATTAAATTGAGGATTTTATGTATATTTGGATATACCTCATTTGAGATGTGATCTTTTTGTAAAGTATGAACAGTACAACAATAAAGGAGAAATAAAAATGACTGGGCACAAGAACAGGTGCATTGTCTCTCCTTTTCTATGAACCTTCCAATGGAACTGTCAATCAGAGTAAGGTAATTTGGAAAAATAAGCCCAAATCAAACAATATCAATCATAAACAAGATATATTTAATATGAAGCAATCCAGTAGTTCTGGCCAGTTGGGCCATACATTCCTCTCCATGCACAAAATCTTCTAAGGAAAGTTATTAGCTCTCAATGGAGTGACATTTACAGTTCTGTTGCTTGCCTTCTATTTTCCATGCACAAGCAAGAGATGCCTAGCTGTTGATCTCCCAGTTGGAAGGTATATTGAACAAGCTACTCATGAATAGAAATTGAGCCACCATGACACTCATATATTTTCATATGGAAATAACACAGTATTTGCTTGCGGAAGGAACTCTTATTTGACTGAAGTATGTTCATTCTCTGAGTGCCACCACCATGTTGATAACACAGCACTAGGCATAATTGAATAAAAAAGGAACCCTATCAGGTATTAAAGGATAAGTAGTATTTATATCAAATACGTTCAGATTTCAAGCTGCCCTAGGATCTCTGACTGCATATTAAAAAGGGGGAGGGGGAGCTGCCTAACCTAACCCCCCTTTCCATCTCTCATTTGAGTGCATATTACTTCAGAGCTCCTGTATTAAATTTTAAAAAAAAGACATTAAATTTTTTTCAAAAAAAAAATCTAATTGAGAGGATGGAAAAACAATGTTTGTTTCTTTAACAACAGCAACATTCTTTCCAGCACATAGTATTATAGTATTGTATTGGCAACCTTCAGTCTCGAAAGACTATGGTATCGCGCTCTGAAAGGTGGTTCTGGCACAGTGTCTAGTGTGGCTGAAAAAGCCAATCCGGGAGTGACAATCCCTTCCACACCGGGAGCAAGTGCAGTCTGTCCCTGGTCTGTCTCCCTGGCTATGGGCCTTCCTTCTTTGCCTCTTAGCCTCAGACTGTTGGCCAAGTGTCTCTTCAAACTGGGAAAGGCCATGCTGCACAGCCTGCCTCCAAGCGGGCTGCTCAGAGGCCAGGGTTTCCCACTTGTTGAGGTCCACTCCTAAGGCCTTCAGATCCCTCTTGCAGATGTCCTTGTACCGCAGCTGTGGTCTACCTGTAGGGCGCTTTCCTTGCACGAGTTCTCCATAGAGGAGATCCTTTGGGATCCGGCCATCATCCATTCTCACGACATGACCGAGCCAACGCAGGCGTCTCTGTTTCAGCAGTGCATACATGCTAGGGATTCCAGCACGTTCCAGGACTGTGTTGTTAGGAACTTTGTCCTGCCAGGTGATGCCAAGAATGCGTCGGAGGCAGCACATGTGGAAAGCTTTCAGTTTCCTATCCTGTTGTGAGCGGAGAGTCCATGACTCGCTGCAGTACAGAAGTGTACTCAGGACGCAAGCTCTGTAGACCTGGATCTTGGTATGTTCCGTCAGCTTCTTGTTGGACCAGACTCTCTTTGTGAGTCTGGAAAACGTAGTAGCTGCTTTACCAATGTGTTTGTTTAGCTCAGTATCAAGAGAAAGAGTGTTGGAGATCGTTGAGCCAAGGTACACAAAGTCATGGACAACCTCCAGTTCATGCGCAGAGATTGTAATGCAGGGAGGTGAGTCGACATCCTGAACCATGACCTGTGTTTTCTTTAGGCTGATCGTCAGCACATAACAAATTACATATACGTTGGTCAGCTCCAAGCATCGTATACCTTGTTCACTCCTGTTCTTTAGCTGTGGCACAATGTAATATGGATGGCTGATACTCCATACTAACATGGATACTCCATATGGATACTCCATTTTGGGTCTAGACTCAGTAGGAGCATCACATGAAATGGGACATGGAGGACAGAGCTTAGACACAATTAGTTTCAGATTCATGCTCTCTTTGTAAACTAGTTTAAATATTTCTGCCAATACTGCTTGAAGTACTATAATAATTTCTTCATAGTGTCACTATAAAATAATATTTTATTTTTATTTTAGAACGATTAAAATATTATGGCATTGTGGAAAATTTGTGGTATGGACTTATTTCTGATAGTCTATCACGACATGCTTCTCTTGGTTTCTCTTTACAGATATATAAAGGAAAATAAACAAATCATGTTTTCACTGATGTTAAGAACATAAGAACAGCCCTGCTGGATCAGGCCATAGGCTGTCTAATCCAGCTTCCTGTATCTCACAGCAGCCCACCAAGTGCCCCAGGGAGTATACCAGATAACAAGGGACCTGCATCCTGGTGCCCTCCCTTGCATCTGGCATAGCCCATTTCTAAAATCAGGAGGTTGCACATACACATCGTGGCTTGTTTTTAGATGTGTATGTGCAACCTCCTGATTTTGATAATAGTATGTCCCATATACTTATGTGCTGGCAGAAAATATCCAAGGGTCAGATCAAGCTGTTAGGCTGAATTTCTGTTGTCTACTACCTATCTCTCACACTTCAACTTGGGCCATGCATGCATCACTTTTCAACAATCAGACTATTGGGTCTCTTTAGCTGAACTGAGCTAAAATTTTATATTTCTAAGATGGTGAATAATTCACTGCTCTGCACCTTAACAAAAATGGCCAAGCATCATGGATGTAGGACCAAAATGAAGATGAAACTAGGCTTATTGAAGACCATGGCTCGTCATGAAACGCATTTCTGCCGACGCTTTTCTTTCGAGTGAGGCCAGGTCATTTGAGATTGCTATTGTACAACACGGCTTCTTCCAGACTCTGAGAAGTTTCAATACTGAATGTCAGTATGGCTTCCTATTGAAGCTATTTATTTCTAGGCAACCTGGAAAAATGACACAATATGAAAAGAAAAGGATGACAGATCTACTGTATTAGAACAGGAAAAAATCACTACATTGCTAGGCAGAATGAAATCTATTCAAACTGCATATATTTTAAGGAAAAACTGGCAAAGGAGAGGAAGCAGAACTATAGCATGGCTTTTCCTTCATGCTTGCTCTCTTGCTCATTAGCTTTCATACTACATAAAGTGTAATCCTTGGAAGCCTCTTTACTGTCCCCAGAGAATGCACATACATGGCTTATTTTCCAACAGCAGTACACATCAGATGAACCACCCTATTACTGCAAGCTCCAGGGTCTCTTTATTGCAATTATATCATCCTACTCCATGTTATCTCTGCTACAAAGGCAGGGGTTTTTTTAATCAGAAGAAACATGAGACACATTGTTAAACGGCCAGAGGAATGAGCTGTGCACAGGTTTTCAATGAGTGCCTCCGAGGAAAAAGGGAGCTTTGGATTTCCTGTGTAAATGGAAGAGGCTGTCATCTTACTGAGGTAATTCTCTGAACTTTTATGATCCGTATCACCATGCAGACAGTCAGACAACTTAAAGCATTCCCAGAGGGAGAGTTGCTGTATGAAAGGCCCACCACTGTTTTAATTTCTTAATGAGCCTATGGTGCTTAAAAGATAAAGTGCTGCAGTCGTACACCTCTGCCAGCAATGTCACCCAGGAGTGTAATTAAAGGAGGGCTGGTGCTCTAATGATCTCAGTCTAGATACTTTTGCAAATAACAAATCTATTTTGGAAGGACCAGATTTCCTCCCCGCCCCACACACATCTCAGATTTAGATGAAGGCAAATTTGAGGCACAAACCCCAGGCCTGGATTCTGCTCCACTTTAATATGGAATGGATTTTAGTAGACAAAAAGCAGCAGATCCAGCTCTGCATATAGCCCTGGAACAGATTTTAAGACTGTTAAATCTATTGGTGTGAGTGTTCATTTCACAAAAGAGTAACATTTTCCCTAAAGTGTTAAGGAGCTTAGGAAAAGAAATCCCACTGTCAAGAGTGACTTACAGATTTTAAAATCTCATATATTCAGGGCTTTCAGAAATATTTCAGAAATCAAAAACACTGCAGTGGTTCAAGTTTCATTCACCTCTTAAGGGGCTGTTTTGCCAAATTCCCTTTCCAAACTTGGCCAAGAGAACTTATGCCCACTTTCAGCTAATTAGTTCCCCTCTTCGCTCGAAATAGCCCACATTCTGCAGAAAGCAGTGCTGGGTACTGCCCTAGCATCAGGGTGGCTTGCCTGTTCAACCAGCAGAGGTTCTTCTTCCTTCCCTCCCGACCAGCAGCTTCCGTGGCCACTGCCGCAACACCTTAGTCCTCAGCAGCTCTTGGGCATGGCAACCACACACTAGTCTCCAGCAGTCTCTGTTCCAGCAATCTTCCACAGTCTCTCAGTCCATCAGTCAGTCAATTCATCAGTCAGTTAGTCCACCCTCTTTCCTCCAATTTTCTTCCTCTTGCTCTTTCCAAGCTCTTTCCTTCCACACCCATCCACTCTCACTGCTCCAGTGCCTCTTCTATCCCCAAAGACTCTGCCACCTCCAGCTGTGCAGCACACCCACTGCTGAAAACCCAGACCCCAACCCCATATTTGCCTACCAGGGCAAGGGGCCACTGCTGACACCACACTCAATCTCCTTGAGGGATCCTGCACACTTCCACTACAAGCACCACAAGGGGCTTGTGTTTTTAGAATTTTTAAGTCATTTTGTACAACTGTGGTATATTTACATCAGAATCAATGTTGGCCAGTATATGCTTTCCAGTGTTTTGTAAAAGGCAGGTATGAACAACCTCACCCAACACACCAACCATATTCCCCATTCTACTTACTTAGAACTTGCCATGCCTGCTGTGAAACAGGTATCCTTAGCCATGATTTACCAGCAAGTTACCAAGACAATATTCAGACAATACCTTGGGTTCAGATGTGAGCAATGCAGATTATGAAATTGCCTCTGAAACATTCCCAAATGGTATTATGGTATTTTGGAGTAAGTGTTCTGAAAAGCAGTGTTAATTTATCAACTAGCTGATAAAAATAGAGCCATTCAAAATAAGTCAAAGGCCACCTGCCCTATCATTCATTCCAAGATAGAAACATCCAACAACCAGCCCCACACTAATCATCACATTGGGCAATCAATAATATATAACAAATTTGAAAGGAGTAAGACAAAGACAGAGCCAAGAAATCTGAGTTCAGATTCCTGTTAAGTGAAAGAGTTACTGTTTGGTTTTTAGATAACCACTGGAGTAAGAACAGAACAGATTTGTAATGTGCAATCTTGTTCAGATGCACTGGAAATGTTCAAATGCAACATCTCCACTGACTCTCTTTGGTTTTAACCCCTTTCTTGCTAGTCATTTATTTATTTTGCTCCAAATCACCTAAATGTAGGAAGATACCTTATATTAAGCCAGATCATTGGTCCATCTAGGTCAGTGCTGTTCAAACTTTCAAGTGCTGTGAACCCAGAATGTGGTCCCTGTCCAGACCACATTCTGCGCGGCTGCCATTCAGGGGACAGGGATGCTCTGGGCAGTTGCGTTGTCTGTCTGGCATCCTGGCATCCTCTGGGGACACAACTGCCCAGAGCGTCCCCGTCCTCCGAATGGGGAGGACATTGCATGGCGGCTGCATGGAATCAAAAGGTCTGCTCACCGGGCAGGTGGATCCGCATGGACGCTGGATCCACCCTTGGGCTGTAGTTTGCTCTCCCCTGATCTAGGTCCATATCACTTCTACAGTGAGTGTCAGCCAGGGTTTCAGATAGAGAATCTTTCCTATCCCCACCTAGATATATCAAAAATTGAACTACGGACCTTCTGAATGAAAAGCAGGTACTCTTTCAGTGAGCCATCCCCAGAGTTATCTTTGCCCAGCTGTTTTTGCCCAGACAGATTCCAAATGCATGTTTAAAAAGGGCAAACACATATTATGGACTCCTACAGGGGAATTATGTGTGATTCAGAGCAGGAAACCAGATATTGGGAAAACAATTAAGCACCCCTGTTACTTCACTATTCAAAATTCTCCCAACTACTGTTAACACTTGCTGTCGGGTCTCCATTTCACATATGTGCAGTTTGTTTAGCTCTAGTCCAATATGTCTACAGGCACAAGGCTTGGGCAGTTCTAGGTTTATTTCAAACTTTTTATCTTAAAAGATACCACACCTCTGCAGTGCAGTTTGCAGTTAATATGGGGACTTTGCTAATTTTGTCAGGTGCTAATGACATCAGTTCTTTCAAACAGTGCAAGATCAAAACACCTTTTAAGCTGGTGGCACTGTGGAGACACCAACTGTGGCAAATAGCAGCAGCAGCAACACTAAAGATTCCTCTGTTTAGCTACAGCAACACAACAGCAGAGCTTTGAACTGGAATCCTCTGTAGATAATTACTGTTAGCATAAAATGCCCTTTAATTTTGATGTACACAGCCAGAAGCACCAAGATCTGTTTTAGTCTAAGCAGCAGTACGTTGGTACTGGCAGACTGTAACTAAAAAAAGGTTGCATTCATCTGTATTTTGATACCTATGTGCCTACATTCTAGGGCAGGGATGTCCAGACGTTCTGGCAGGAGGGCCACATCATCTCTCTGACACTGCGTTGGGGGCCGGGAAAAAAAGAATTTACATTTAAAATTTGAATAAATTTACATAAATGAATTTATTAGAGATGGAACTTATATGAATGAATGAAGGTCTTGCAGTAGCTCAAGGCCTATAAAAGGCCTTGCACAAAGCAAGGCCAGCCTTCACTGCCACTGCTTGTGAAACAGCAGTGGAGGGAGTCCTCGTTCCACAGCTCAGGTGAGAGGTTGAACAGTCATCCTCATGCTGAGAGCAGTTGCATCGGGTCAGCATGGGCTCCAGCAAGTCTCTGGAGGGCCAGAGGCTCATTGGAGACTGGGGGCTCCCCAAGGGCTGGATTGAGAGCCCCCAAGGGCCGCAAGTGGCTGGGGTTTCGGCACCTCTGTTCTAGGGGAATGCAAGCTAAAGTGGGTAGCAGCCCAATGCAATGAAAACAGAGCATTGCACCCTTTTGCAGAGAAACAAGATTTAAGCAATGAGAAAAATCAATATAATAAAATGGTATTCTGATTCTTGTAGCCAAAAGAAACCTTATCTGAATACTGATTGCAATGCTGAATTTTATTTGGAAAGCAATTTCATCAGGGCTTGTCAAAGAAAATAAGCAAGTAATTCAGAGTTTGGAATGATTAAGCTTCCTGAAACCTCCAAAGCATTTGTCTTTGTGACGGAGAAGAAGAACTCAGTCAAATGACATGTTACTGAGCACCCATCTCACTTGTTATTATAAAGCATAAAACAAGTATTCTTAAAAGACACTGCTCCTCCCTCCAGAAGCTTCATATACCCAAGAGCAGACCTGTAAGCCTTGCTGATAATCTCCCACCACCACTGCCACATGAAATGACAACCATAGAAGACCTACAGTAGTTCTGGAGAACTGCCAAACTTATCACATTAAACTGCATGCAGATCGGGTGGGTAGAATAGTAGTCTTGCCCTATCACCCAAACTGTAGGTTACAAGAAACATCACAGGCTATCTTGAATAGTCTTGCTGTTAGGAGGTATATGGACTGAAATGCATACTTGAATGCTTCCAAATGAGGATGCTGCTCATTATTTTCAGTGAAACGCATGTTCAGATGCACATCCATCTATGCATTTTGTCCTGTCTTTTAAAATGAGAAACACATTCACTTGCAAACCCTTGCCTAGTTTGCACTGGAGCTTCCACCACATCCCACAGCCTCCCTGTCCCCCACTGTGCCCCCCTCTCTGCAAAATTTTGCCTCCCTGCCCCATTCTACCACCCCCTGCCCGTCGTACTGGCTTACCTGCTCTGGTGGCTGGTGGAGGAGCTGACACTGCATGCAAGATGGCCCTGACTTTCCAACCGGAATCCCAGCAGCATGCTATTTGGCATGCTGCTGGAAAGCACTTTGCAACCATTTTGCAGCAGTTACTTACAGCAGAACGCATGGTCTGCTGGTGGTGAAGCTCCATAGGATTGAGCCAACAGTCTCTTTTTCTGGTAAAGCCTAGTAGTTTGAATTTCCTACTAATATACAGTCCAACCAGCATCTGTAGATAAAGGGATCGGTGGTGGAACTCTTAGAGGACCTCTGGCATGCAGCCTCCCCATGTCTCAGAAAGCCTCCTGGCCATGACAGGGCAATGCTTCCTGTTCATGTCTGTGAGGTCAGGTCAGTCATACACCATGGGTTCAGAACCTGCAGTTAGTCAAATCTATAGGTTCTGAGTTTGCAGATGAAGACTGACCTATAACTCCATCTCAGCCACTTCAAAAGAACACAAAGCCAGTAATTTGGCCATACCAGCTTATCAAACTATCATCCAAGTAACTTCCTTAAGGGAAAATATATAGAATGCCAACTACCTGGATGGAATGTTGACAGTTTGACAAAACAGAAAACATATTTGGACTGCAATCCTATACACAATTTCCTGAGACTAAACTGCAAAGAATATAATGGGGTTTACTTTTGAGTAGGCATGCATAGGATTGCACAGTTAGATTAAAATTTTTTGATTTTGCCTGTAAATAAACACATATTATGATTTATCATGCATGAGTTTCAGTTAACTCTTACTATCACTATTTGTACTGATGAAACCACTTAATCATGGCTATACTTTGCCTTGCCTGATAAAAAGGCAAGGCATAGTCATAATTAAGTGGTTTCATTATTTGCATAATAAAAGCATTATATAGTCAGTATCCTTCTGATCATAGATATATCTCTCAAACTAAATTTTTTATTGAGGTAGGTTGATATTTCAGGTTTTCGTTTCTCTTTTCTCTCCAAGGAACAGCAGGTAAGGTCAACCCCATGGCTTATGGAAGGAAATAGAATGAGAGATGGCTCCTAGGAGTTATGGCATTATTAACAAGAACATGAAGCAGGGCACAGTTGAACAATTGAAAGATAAATGATCACACTTTGATTTTTTTTGTGTGCCATCAAAATGGAGAACCTGAGAGAGCTTTCATTTGACACAATTGTATCCGGGTATGTATTTAAACAGGAAATAAATGAATGGAGAAATATGGATTCAAGCTAGGGAACCACTTCCTTAGAGCAAGAAAGCACATAGTCTATTCTTTTGTTCACACAAAAAAGCGTTTTCAAAACACAGCACAGCTTTGAGAACGTCTCGATACTGGAAAATGGTTTCCTTTTGAAATGTAACCTAGCTCCTGCTGTTTTTTGGCTTTCTACTCCTTCGGGTATCCTTCTGTTTTTATGCTTCAAGATACACTAGCATTTTCAAAAAGACAGTTTAGTATTAAGTTAAATCTTACAGTGGCACCTATCATATATAGCATAAAACTCAAGGTGGCTGCATGATTCTAAAATGAAACATCCATGTTTTTCAGATTCAAGTTATTCAGGAACAAAAAGTGAGAACCACCAACTACAGTAATCCTTAGTTGTGACACTTAGTCTAAATGCTTCATTATAACAGTATAATTTGGTCAACCAGCTAATTCAGAATCCCAGAGTATATCTTGATCCCTGAGCCTGACATAAGCATATTAACAGCACAATCTCACACATGTCTACTCAGAAGTAAACCATGGGATTTACTCCCAGGTAAGTGTGTATAAGTGCAGCAAAAGGTTACTAACCTAGGATACCTAATTGTGAGTAAGGCACCTTTAACTAAGTGAAACTTACTTTTGTGTAAACATTCATAGGAATGGGATGTTATTCTGACAATGCACAGGCTGCTGTTTTCAGCAAAGTCCTTGAATTTTATTGGATACTAGAAAGAGATGAAGAGTAAATGACACAGGTGATACACAGAAAGAAAATGAGGAAAGAAACATGGTTTACATTGTGGAGCGCACTGAGGGCCAAATCCCACCCAACTTTCCAGAGCCAATGCAGCCTCAAGTGCAGCCCCCAAGGTAAGGGAGCAAACATTCCCTTACCTTCAGGAAGCTTCCATGACTTCCACCCCCAATGCAGGATGCAGCATGCACCCCACTGGCACTACTGCATCAGTGCTGAAAAGCTGGATAGGATTAGGTCCTCAATCTACTAATTCAAAGGGACTTAGCTTTTAGGAGAGCAAGAGATAAAGATAATTGAACAGAAACCAGTAGTAGAGTGAAAAACAAAGAGTGAATAGCTATCAGACCTTTTATTTTCCCTTTTGTGCATTGTTTTTATATATTATACTATACTGTATTGTCTGTCTATATCAGGAATGCCCAAACTCTGTCCCGGGGGCCACTTGCAGCCCTTAGAGACTCCCAATCTGGCCTGCAGGGAGCCTGCAGTCTCCAATGAGCCTCTGGCCCTCTGGAAACTTGCTGGAGCCCGCACTGGCACAACGCAACTGCTCTCAGCATGTTGGTTACTGTTTGACCTCTCGCATGAACTGCAGGCCAAGGGCTCCGTCTACTGCTTGCTGTTTCATGTGTGTGATATAACAGCAGCAGCAAAGGAAAGACTGGCCTTGCTTTGTGCAAGGCCTTTTATAGGCCCTGAGCTACTGCAAGATCTTCATTTATTCATATAAGTTCCATCTCTAATATATTCATTTATGTAGTTTTATTCAAGTTTATTCAAATTTGAAATGTAAATGTGCAGCGCAATCCTATCCTGCGCTGGAACAGGCAAACCATGAGGCTTGTGCTGTATCCAGCGCAGGATAGGGGCCATAAGCAGCTTAGCCAGAGGTAAAAGGAAACTTCCCCCTTACTCCTGGGTAAGGGCTGCTAGCCCCAATGGGTCTCCTCGGACTTGTGCCACCTCTGGAGGTGGCACAAGTCCGAGGAGAGCAGAATGGCTTGAAGTCGCTCCATTCTTCCCAGGAACAGGGGTTGGGATCCAGCATAACTGCCATTTCCCAGCCCTGCCTCCCTCTCCCTGCCCGCCTGCCCCCAGGGCCGCCCACTGCCTGCCCTCCCCTCACCCAAAAACGCCTCCCTCCTTCCCCCACACCTACCTTTCATCCTTGTGTCAGCCCATCTGAGCCGATGCAAGGCAATGGGAGGAAGCCAGCGTGGAGGCTTCTATCAGCCTCCGCAGGCCGGTGCTTCTGGGAGTGCTGGCCTGGCTTCCTTCCGAGGAGGCGCAAACGTGCCTTACGGCATGTTTGCAACCCTCCCAAGCCGGCCGAAGGGAGTTGGGCCAGCCTAATTCCATGTTAGGATTGTGCCAATTCTTTTTTTCCCCAGTCCCTGACACAGTGTCAGAGAGATAATGTGGCTCTCCTGCCAAAAAGTTTGGACACCTCTGGTCTATGTCAATAAAGGTTTTGATCTGATCTGAAAGAGTGAATTAAAAAAAGTGAAAAATCTTCTTATGGTTACAAATGCATTATTTACATTTATGTCCAATCCAGTAATGGACATTCATCTTAGACACTTCAATTGATTTTTACCATATTTAAGCTTAACTCTCATATATCATAGACATGACAGAATTAAAGTGATATACAGTAACATACAAACAGTGTTGTTGCCTTTTAGAAGCTGCTCCAGGTTTACTCTTTTCATGAGACTGAAGCCCAAATCCTAATCCACTTTCCAGCACTTGGCATAGCTGTGCCAATGGGACGTATGCTGCAGTTGGGGACCACTCATGGAGGCCTCCACAAAGTAAGAGAACGTTTGTTTCCTTACCTTGGAACTATGTTGCCCTTTTGTTGGTGCTGGAAAGTGGGATAGGATTGCGCCCTGAGACAGTGGACTGGTGGAGAACAGTATCCACTACTGCACTTCCTTCACTATCACTCTTCCTCCCCCAGGTTCCTGGATTCAAAATGAAGAGGTGAATGAGTGGAAGAGGGAGTTGAGAGTGGGGGGGGGCACTTCAGCCAACCACTCTCCTCAACACTTCCATTCCCCCCTCCTATTTTAATTCAAGGAGTGGAAAGAGAATGAACAGTAGTGCCTGTTGCACTGCTGAGAAAGGTGGGTTGCGTTTGGGGGTGGGGCCAGGAGATCTCAGACTGGCCAAGCACATTTTCACATAACAATAAGTGGGGCTTAATTTCAAGTACTTGTGTACTTTGATTAAATTTTTGCCCAGCCCACAGGTGTACAAATTTGGTCTCTGCTGTGTATATGCAATATTGGGGAGAAATGACAACACGTTAGTGGTATGTTTTGCAATATTAACAACCAAATGCTTGAAAAAAGCTGGTGGGAGATCCACATTTAGGAAGGAACTGCATGTTAAAAGAGAGAAGAAATGGCCATCAAAATGGACAGTTGTGTGTTGATCATCTCCCTCCCCTTCCATATAACATTCAGGAAAACTTACCTTATGTCATTACGTGATGAATTTCCCCATTCCTACTCCACATCTTTGGCAGTTCTGGCAGGAATGGGAAAATGTCATGAAGCCATTCATCAATGGTAAGTTGTACAACATGTTACAAACAGGCAGAGGGAACAGAACACAAATCTGCACTTATTGCAACATGTAGCTCTACCCTTAGTGAGTACAAGTTCTCAGAAAAGGTCATCACTTTGATTTGTGGCCCCCAACAGCACAATATTCTCAGTATGTTAAGTAGCTGTGGGTGTATTTGGAGAAAACTTAGTTCTGTTACTATGCTGTATTCTTTTGTTAAAATTTTTTACAGTTCCTTCAAAAGTATTTATGAGGGTTCACAAAGTTGCTCCATTCCTCACTTGATAACAACTGCTTGGTGACTGGTTGAGAGGTCAATTGTGCCAATTTGTGCAGAGTCAAAATATTCGTATTGTAAGACCTTCAGCGACAGAAAAAAAACAAATAACTTTTCTAAGGCTCTCCTTAGCATAGGGAGATGTGATGGGAGAGGCACTTGGGTTCCACTCCAAAATATGATGTACATCATCCTCTACTTGGTGTCTTCAGAGAATATAAAAATACACTGAAAGAACTACTCACAGCTCAATCTTAACTTGCACTGGAAAGAGGAGGCTGGCAGGCCTGCCCCGTATTCAGTGCGAGTTTGGGGCTGAAAGCAGCTTAGCTCAGGGCAAGGGGAATCGCTTCCCCTTACCCCGGGGAGAGCCGCTGTAGTCCCAATGGATGTACTCGAATCTGTGCCACCTAAAGAGGTGGTGCAGATATGAGCAGCCCAGAGTTGCTCCAGGTTGCCTGGGAACAGGGTCAAGATCTGGCATAAATGCCAGATCCTGGCCCCAATCTCTGGTCTCCCCCTAACCTGAAATGTCTCCTCCCTGCCCTCCTCATGTCCCCCAGATCCCCACGTTGGCTGAGCTCGGCCAGCACGATCGCCCCCTGTTTCAGCACTGCAGAGGCTGGATGTAGCTTCCTCAGGCTGGTGCAAATCCATGCGCCTGTCCAGCTGATTCAGGAGTAGGTGCAAATGTGCCTTATGTTACCCTACCAGGGCAGCACAAAGAACCTGTGCCAGCCCAGAGTAATCTTAGGACTGCGCTCTCATTCTGTCAGCATTATTATAATGGTTTTATAAACTATAATGGTTGCATGAACGGTATAAACTATGCAGCTAGCAATCCTTGAACTTTCTAGCAATCACATCTCAAATGAATAATGAAACAAAGCAAGTCAAACGAATGAAAACAAAAAAAGTTCATTCAAATATGCAAAGCAATTTTAAAAAAAGGATCTTTGGACAACTGAGAATTTGGTTCACTGTGACATTCTTAAACATTCAAATGACATACTGTAATTTAAAGTAATTTACTATCCTCTGCCACCCAATATTACTTGGCAACTTCTAATGCATGAAATTACATGAACAAATTCCATTATCTTAAACATACACATGACTGGTTTCAAGCTAGAGACTGGAGGATGTACCTAGTCAATTTAAAGTTTTTGATTTTGGTCCTCTCTCCAACTAGTTCTAATTTCTGTCCCCTTGACATCACACTTGCATGCATTCAGCGCATTGCTGTATGCATAGATTGAACTGGACTACTAATCCAACACTGACTAATGGAAACAAAAAGGAATCCTGTACACTTTCTAAAATCAAGTACAAGGAAATGTCATTTGAACAAACAAGTAGTTCTTCCCAGGTCTGGTTAGAATGATGGAAAAACTGGTCAACTCTACAAATCCAATAAGAATCACTGATGATTCCCAGCTAGGAGAATTTCATATTGGCTAGTGTAGTGTTTCTCAACATTTGTCCACTGCTGTACCACTTCACATGGTCCACCTATTTGAAGTACCACTGGAAGTAAACTGGCAATGACAGCATTGTTAGTTACTTCTGGGTTGAGAGGCCAGATGTGATGCAACAAACAGCTGTAAGAGGCTCAGGGAGGCCTTTTTCAAGCATGGAAAGTATGCTAAGGTGAGCCCATCCTACAATTGGAAAACCATCTTTTTTTTTTTTTTTTTTTTTGCAACAATGGGGAACTATAACATGGCCTAATCTTATTCCCCAACAGCACTGCAAGCGATGGTGGTGTGTGTGACCAGATGGCCCAATAAATGTAAGTAAAAATCTTTTTTAATAACCTCCCCCTAGGCCACTTGGCCTCCAACAGGTCTCCTTGGACCTACACCAACTCTTTAGCTAGTGCAAGTCCAAGGAGAATCAAGGCATGTCAGGCTAGGAAAAGAGAGATAGGATTTTGGTGTGCATCACTGCTGCCAAGGTCTTCCCTCTCCTGCTCCCAGCAATGCTGGCTCCCTGACCCAAACCACCCATCTCTTTTGCACCTTAACTGACTTAGAGTGCAATCCTAACCCCTTATGTCAGTGCTTTCCAGCACTGGCATAGCGGTGCCAATGGGACATGTGCTGCATCCTGCAGTTGGGTATCACTCACGGAGGCCTCCTCAAAGTAAGAGAATGTTTGTTCCCTTACCTCAGAGCTGCATTGCCCTTATGTCAGTGCTGGAAAGGGGTTAGGATTGCACCCTTACTGGCAGAAGTATAGGATGGAGGGGATTCAGTAGACCGCTGGCAATCACAGCCCACAAAATGACAGAGCAACTTTTGTGCCATCATTCCAGGACTTACATTGACAAATCACAAGATACACGCAAGATACACAAGATTCAGGGCATAGGCCCTGTATAGGATTGAATGTAAATGTACTACTCTTTCAGCAAACAGATGGTGTTATATCCCCCTAGAAATGCTAGAACATGCTTTCTCATTCTTAGAAATTAAAGTGATTACTGAAAAATGGCCACCGATGGCACACTCTGTTGTTAACAGCCAATTTATGGTGACAGGACAGTGTCCCACCGCCATAATTGGATGTTAGATTGGACTGTCAGTTAAGCAGTGTTAAGCATTGCCCCCAGAATTTTTGTGACAGAGACACACTGAAGTCTGCTTTTCATTCTACAAACAGAGAAGGTGGGAAAGTGAGGAACTGCCTTAACCATGGTTAGCTCCATGGAAATATCGTGCTTAACCATGGTAAACATAAGCCATCTATCTTACTTCAGATCATCATTTCACATCCTGTATGGCCAGCCCTTAATCATGATTTAAATATTCAGACACAATGCTTAACCATAGTTAAGGTTAACCAAGGTTAAATGAGCTAAAGGTTGGGGTGTCAGAGGCCTTTGATCGCTTGTTATTGATATTCAGTTCAATATCTTGATATTATATAGACACTTATTTTTCTAAACAAATATTTTTCCAAACATTACGTTTACAATATGTACATGTAACCAATAAAACGTCATTTTTTCTACCTTGGCTATACTATTCTATACTATTATTGAATACTTATTCACTGTTTATGAACCAATTTGCACATATTGCACTACTTGTGGAAAAAGTTCTCACTTTAATTCTCATAATAGCTCACTCTAGGTTGTGAAAAACAAGACCCATAAAAGTCAGATTTTGAAATTAGAAAAATGATTTACGTACTATAAATGTATGTCATAATGAGAAAGTTAAATTGCTTTATGGTTGGGCTTTAATAAATCATGTTAATAGCAAGACAGGACAATAGTCTGTAACCATGCATTTTATAGTACAGAATATATTCCTTGTCACTGGACAAAGCATAAAGTTTTGATTACATTTAATTACAGATTGTGGTGTTGATCTGTTGTTTAGGGTTTTTCTATAATTGCTTTAGGAGCATTTGTTCTAGGATTTAAGATGTTCAGTTTTAGGTTAAATTTACAGCCATTTTTTCCCCAAACTGAATGCACTTTTTTTTTTTTTTTTTGCAGTTAACTATTTTTAACTTTTTTTAAAAACAATTGACTAATATCATTCTTTAGAATTTCTGAGCAAAGTTTCTCAGTTGCAGGACTGGAAAACAGCTCTGCTTGACATTTAAAAAATTTATTGACTCAGAATAAAGCCAGTTCATATATTCAAAGACTCTGGGTATATCAGTGTTTCCACAAATCTAGAACAGACTTGACCCTATGTTAAATAAATGAATAATTTTAATTCAGTTATTTCAAGAGCTTTTACACTGTTGGCAAACGTGTGTGTTGAAGGGAGAAAAGCCTATATGCATGGCTTGGAATGAAAACAGTAAAGACCTCTATGTGATTGCCCTATGTAAGGCTGACAAGCCCTGTGCTCTGGTAGTATAATTGCAGAATGCAGTTTATGAAGTATTTCTGTGTCTTTGTATGATTCTCAGGAATTCTCAGGAATACGTAAGAGACTCAGAGCCCAACCCTATCCAATTTTCCAGTGCTGGTGCAGTTGTGTCAATGGGGTTGTGTCAATGCACTGCATCCTGTGGTGGAGGGGCAGTAACTGAGGTCTTCTTAAGGTATGAGAACGTGTTCCCTTACCACAGGGCTGCATTGTGGCTACACCGAAGCTGAAAGGTTGGATAGGATTATACCCTGAGGTTAACCCTATCAAACTTTCCAGAGCTTACAGCCACAGTGAAGCCCTGAGGTAAGCAAATGAACTTTCCCTTACCCTGAGGAGGCCTGTGTGACTACCTACGACCACCAAAGAATGCAGTGCATGCCATACTGGCATAGCACTGGAAATAATAAGAATGTGTCTGCAGTATTCCAGTTCTAAATTCATAGATTCTAATCCATGGAAGTTTGTTGAAAAAAAAATTGTTACTCTTTAAGATCCTACAAGACTCTGTATTGCTGGTGTGAGCTATGCTGGTGTGAGCTATCTGGTGTGCTCCCTGGGGCATTTGGTGGGCCGCTGTGAGATACAGGAAGCTGGACTAGATGGGCCTATGGCCTGATCCAGTGGGGCTGTTCTTATGTTCTTATGTTCTTATGTTCTTATGCTTCTGCTGCAACAGACAAAGAGAGTTACCCCACTGGAAGGTGCTACTTTTATGGAAGTACTAACCTTTTAAAAGGACTCCATCAACACACTGTCAGCCTCTCAATTCCAGGAAATATCATAACTGAGAATGGAACTGTGACAGTAAAATGCTCAGAAGCTGTTACCTAGTGTTGGCAGGCTATGACTGTGATTCTGGTCAATGTCAATTTTTCTTTGTGATGAGACAAGGCCAAGATGAAATCTGAATGGAACAGCTTAAAGGCGCAGCAACATCAGTGGCCTGCTGCCATGGCTGCCAATCCACTTCAGTGCAGGAAAGCTGGTGCATAGAGTGGTTTGTAGTTGGGGAGAGGGAGTAATGGACCATGTTGGAGAATAAACAGGGGGCATGTCAGGGTAGGATCCAGTGGCATTCATGGCAGATCTTATTCCCTCTTTTTAAAACCTCCTCGCCCCTTTTCTCTCCTTGGCTGGTGTCTGAGGAACCCAGTAAAAAAAAGAAAAGTTTTTTACTTACTTCTTGTTTTCCTTCAGGTCGCCCCCACACCATAGCATGCAGCACATGCCTTTTTATCACAGCTGTATGCTACAGCATGGCGGGGGGATTTGATTGGGCTCTAAGCTAAGCTGTAGCTTCATTGTACCTTTGAGATCTTACAGACCAATCCTGAGCTGCCCAGGGTGCACAGGCTCAGCGGCACCGAGAAGGGCTGCTGCAGGATCCTGTGTCTCCCAAGCTACTGCGGGAGGTGCCTCAGGAGAAGGGGACTTTCGTCACCTTCCCCTGAGTAAGGTAAGCAGCCCCGCAATGGGGCTACTCAATTTACCGTGTAAGGTAAAGGTGCTTGTGTAGGGCGCGCAGCCCTATACGAGCGCCTTGGATCCTGCAGAGCGGAGCTCCGCAGATCCGCCTCCCATCCCTCCCCCGGCACGCTTCCAGCCTGCCCCCTCCCTGCATCACACCTCCCCGTCACACCTCCCCTGCCCTCTCTCCACCCCGTTGGCCTCCCCCCTCCCCAGAATGCCTCCTCCCCACCTCCGTCCCTGCCTACCATTCCGCAGCTCAGCGGTCCAGGAGACCGCCGAGCTGTGGATGCTGGGCGACCGCCCCACGCTAGCCCAGCACCAGCTGGCGCTGGGATAGCATGGATGGGAGCCGTGGTGATGCTGGCAAACGTGCCATATGGCACGTTTGCAACAGTGCCTGGCGGCATGGAGCCGTGCCGCTGAGTACAGGATTGGGCCCTTAATTGGCAATAATGCAACAGACGTCAGTAATGCTCACCATGGTTAAGTCACCAGCCTATTAGATCCAGTCACAATGCCATATATGGTGCTACAATGCTGTAATGGCAGCTTCTCTCAAAGCAAAATTTGTCATGTAAGTCAGTGCAATCATGCAATTCCCCACTGTGATCCATGCTAAAGACGCCCATTGGCGAGGACAGAGAAACTCACTATGCAAGCAATTGGTTCTACCTGATAATATGGAAATGCTAAGTCCCATAGTGACAGTAATGCACAGCCCAGCTCTAAGGACCTTTGGGAGCAAATGAGATAGATTGCCTCAAACAATCTTCCTCAGTGGATTCTATTTAAACACATACAGTTGCAAGTAACCAAGTCCCAAATAATAAAGTGATGAGATGGGATTATCTTAGAAAATGGTGCCACAGAAATACATGTTATGGATAACTGCTCCCTGCTTTCCTCTGACTTTCTCCCATCCGATCATGTACTCATAAATAGGGCTATCTTCTTTCTGGCAGGACTCCTGTGTCTTAACAAATGCATAATTAGCAAAAATTCAACAGCTAATTGAATTGGAAATTGTGATAGAAAAGCATCACCTGCAAAATTTTTGCTCATTCTACAGTTGTTAATAGCAGCTGCCAAAAAGATGCTGGTAGTCTTAAAAAAAGATAGTTGCTATTTTAACATAGTTCACTGTCCTAGATACTCCTTGTTGGAGAAGAATAGGTCTTAAAAGTAAGCAGGGAGACATAACAATAGTTCATTAAAAGTTTTTACAGGAGAAATATCGCCACAGAATTAGTATTTCCATTCATTCAAACATCGTTTTACTTTCTTGTGAAGGTTCTATGCAGATAATTGATATTTCACTATATTTTTAAGTCTTTTATTCTTGACACATAAAATATAAACTGATAAATATAAATGTTAGAACAGATTCATAAGACAGCTTAGCCATGGGATAATTAATACACACAAAAGTGACCTTTTCCTGTTTTGCAACAATTGTGTCAATTTGTCCTAATGCTTTATTCTTAATTCTTTTCCCTGAATACAAAATTGTTGAATTTTGCATACAGTAGCTCAATGAGAACATACTCAATATGCTCGACCCCATTCAGACGTGAGTACTTTTGCGTATAACAGCATTAGCCCAACTCAGTATTATGTGGTAGGTGTGAGAGGGTCCTTGCCTGTAGATAAGCAACAGTTTGACTCATCTGGGGCAGGATGATTTTTAAGGCTGGCTGGGCATGTTTCTCAAAAGTAAGTCCCACTGGGTGTAATGGGGTGTCTTCCAAACAAATATGCATAGGATTGCAGCCCTAGACACTGATTAGGAGGCAAATAGCTTCAAATGGCAGAATATAAGCCCATTACTGCAAAAGATACCTACCTTGAGTCTTATTGTATGCCATCAAATTGAAATTTTGTCAGTATCCTCACTAATGGAATCAGAGTAGTTGGGCAAGTTGCTAGTTAGTATCAAGATATATCATATCCTTTGCATCTCCTTCTCATGCGAAAAGTGATGCATATGCGTTTCCTGTTCTAAATGAAAATATTGTCTGCTACATAAACTATTTAAGAGGCTGAAAATTAACACATTAAAACAGGCTACAATCACTTTTATATTCAGCTAATAATAAAAAGTACTAATTACTACTATAAAACAAACTCTACAAAAGTGCTTTCTTTTTAGGGCAAAGCAAACTTCCCATCCTAAAATGAAATAATGAAACAAGCCATCAGAATGCGCTTTGCTTAATTTCATGTTATGACGCATTGCAATTTACACAAATAAAAGTCCCAAGAGGCATGCAAACTAGAAAGCAGGAAGAAAATGTATTGTCCTAGAAAATCATCAAAATGCTGACAGTGACAGCTGTGATTTATTGAGGCAATTCAAATACACTTTGAAAGTATATTAGCTTTGCCTCTGCCCACAAAGGGCGCATTTTAGCAGGGTGGACCACTCCAATGATAAATTACATACCAGAACCTTGTAAAAGCAATTGCCACATCAGATGCCCAAAGGCCCCAAATTACTGCGATAATGTGGTTTTCATGATAATGCCTCACATGTGGTGTCATCCAGAGTATGGGAAGAAAAATCTCTGGTGTACTTTGAAGGCGGGAAGAGAAGATAACATTATGACAGTGACTGTGTCTCTATAGTCACATTTTCACATTTACAATGGTTTACAAATGGTCTCTGGAATTAAATGTGGCCGGTAAGGTCAGAGCCTGGGTTCTCTCTTTGCAACCAAAGAGAAGAAGCAGCTCTGCTGTCACCAGGTTTTCAGAGTAAAATATACTATTAAGCCTAGACTTGCAGACAGAGTCTATCTATGCAAACGTGCATTGTAATGCAGTGCTGGACTTAGGTATAAGCTAAACAAGCTACAGTTTAGGGCCTCACAATCTGCAGGGGTCTCAAAAAAAATTCAGAACTCTTTTTTGGGGGGGAGTTTAAAATTTTATGTGCTCTGAATATCACACACACACATATACACTGTAGACTTTTCTAAAGTGGCTTTTGCAGCAAATTTTGATGTATTTTTTTTTTTAACAAGGAGCCTCCAATTTTTAAACAATGGGCCTCCAAGCTTCTCATAGCTTAGGGCAGTGGTAGCCCAGTGGTGGCTGGCACTGGGCTACCACCAGGTGGCCACCAGAGCTCCACCACTAGGCAGTCGCGCAGGCCGCCGAGCAGCGGAGAGGTAAGTGGAGGCATGGGGGGAGCAGGGAGGAAGTGTTCTGGGGAGGGGGGAGGTGGCTTTCTGGGATGGGGAGGGAGGGAGGCGGGACCAGTGGAGCTTTGCTCCACCTGATTCTGAGCTTTCATGCCGGGCTCGCCGCACTACACGGAGATTCTTGTTTCATCACTGACCTTTTGGTTGGTGGTGAATTGAGTAGCCCCTTTGTGGGGCTTCTCGCTTTACCTGGGGGAAGGGGACGAAAGTTCCCTTCTCCTGAAGAGCCAACGGCAGCTGCCCGGAGTGTGTAGGAAGCCCCAGGCAGCTCAGGATTGGGCTGGAAATCAGTTGTGCCATGCCACATTTAAATTAATTTATCAGAGCAATAATTTTGGATTTGGTACTCCTTAAAAAAGTTTTAGAAGAGTTATACCCCACTTTTAAACAATTCCGTTTGAAAGTAAGACCGACTGATTTATATAGGGCTAACCTCCAAGTAAAAATGCTCAGAATTTCACTCATACTTCTATATGAAGTATGTTTCACCATCAGTTAGTTTGTAGCTCTAATAGGAAAGGGATTAGGGAAGACATCGCTTGCTTATGTTAAGATGCCTGTCCAGGGCCTCTGAGAGGAATTTTATCAGGGGGTACAAAGTTTATTTGGGGCCCCTTTGCAAAGGGGGAAGAGTGAAAGAGCAGGGGAGGGTGGTGATGGGCATGCAGAATAGGGGCAGAGTAGGGTGAAACAGGATGGGGGGAGGGTAGAGACAGCTGGAAAAGTCTTTGGAGCCCAGGTCTACCAACCCATGTGGCATCATTAGTGTTCCCACCATCCCCAATTGTGGCAGTGTTGCCTGCATCCCGTGCGGGCAACAAGATTAGATAGGAAAATGTAAGATCCCAGGAACTTTCTGGGGCCCTTCCTTTCGACCCTGGACCTCGGTAAAAATTACCCCCTTTACCCCCCTCTCCTAGGCCCTGTGCCTGTCTATGAAGGTATTACAGCAGTATATTTCTTGCTATTGAGTTGCATTTATTTAATGCCATAAAGCATCATTTAGTTTTCAGACGCACTTGTAGAAATTTAATTGATTACATGTTATGTGCAATTTTAATAGACTTTTTATTGCCAGCTAATGAAAATTGGATGGATTTAACATTCCTTTAAGCTCAATGTAGTGTAAAAAAGAATTACTTTAACATACTGTAATGGAGTAATGGAGTAACATACTGTAATACAATAGCTCTTATTAAAAAGAAACAGAAGTACAGAGACTGAATGAACATGTAATTTCCTGGATGCAAGGGCAATGCAAAAGTTCAGTTCTCATTAGATAATCTGAACTTCAGCACAGATACCCAGAACTGAACATTTATGTGCACTGTGCCAACTTTGAACGGTGCATGTGTATGTTGAATGCATCTTTTCTTTCCAAAACTATGACAAGTGGATCACAATTCTTTCCTAGTTGCTAACTGCAAGTGTTGGGGTAGAAAAAGTGATAGGCATATGTAGTCAAATCGACACTGAAACTACATTTCCTATGGTCCCCAGTGTACCCAGATGCTACGTTGAATTCAGACCCATTTTGGATCATAGCAGATCCTGCATTCTTGAGTCGATTTTCCAAAATCCCCTGAACATTTCAGAATTCACCACACATTTATGCCACTGGGATCCAATCTGAACTGTAGAACTCAGGATAACATCCTTACATCCAATGGCTGAAAATGGAAATACTTCCCTCCCTCATGAATGCACAGAGCAAAGTGGAACCCACTTAATATTGTGTCTATATACATACCCTGTTCAGGACAGCACAGTAAATATCATAGAACTAGTTGTATTTCGAAGGAGTATGTGCCAAGGCTTCCTCAGATTACCTCCCAATTACAAGTAGTGTTACAGTTCTGAAGCAGAACACAATGCACGCTTGAGCCAGCACAGCTGTCCCTGCACTGGCTCAAAGTGTTGCATGGAGGTAGTAAAGTCTATTTTCTTACTGATTTTTACTTTTTAAAACATTTTTACAAAGAGAACCTTTGCAACCACAGATGGTGAAATCTGTAGATGCTGGACCTGCAAATAAGGTGGGTCCACTGTACATTTCTTCATACACTACATATATTTTTCACTTTAGAAAAAAAAATTCCAGATTATTAGTATCATGGCCAGAACCTGGGTAACCTGTGAAAGACCCCAAGGCAGTGAAAGCCTGTACTAAAGGTCTGGCAACATAGCATTGAAATGGTAGCAATGTAACAGTCATTAAAATATGAACTACAAAGACTTTTTCTTAAGATCGATATATTTGCACAAAGAATATCTATTGCTTTTTTCCTTTTTGGTATAAGAATCTGTAGACACCACATAGAGATAGAACCATGGAGTTGCACACATGAAAAACGGAAAGGCATCATTCCACACTATGCCTTCATATAGAAATTTCAATAACATTACATAACTGTAAGAAAATTTTCCTTTCGTTAGCATCACATTTCTAAGTCAAGCATTCTATATTTTATTCTTCACAACTATATTTGAATACAATTTACCAAATGTCAATGTTAACACACTGCGCATGTTGTACATGATGGACTGGTCATATGTAACTAGCAAGTAGTGAGGAAAAAATACTGCACATATCCCCATTCAATCAGAGATGCAGGGGATTGGAAAAATTCATCATAGTCAGTCAGTTATACAACCATCTTGCCAATAGTACATTTTACCAAGGGGGCACATAACCCAGCATACCTTTGGCCTTATCTGAACTCCCAGGAAAGTGTGTATAGTACACACTATAGGCTTTAAGAAGAGGTGTAACATCAAAGCAATAAGAGGGGTGAATGATTTTGGTGGCAAAATGTATATCACTTTAGATATTTGGCATAAGAGTTCTGGTAAGAAAAGCAGAGAGAAAAAAAGCAGTGATGCCATTTGCCCTTCTAAAATTTCTGCCAACCCAAACATTTTGAACTCAAACTGATATAAATATTAGATTGGGAGTTCAAAAGGGGCACTTTCTGAAACTGAAGCCCTGTCTGGACCGTGGCTGGTAGTTACATTAAGGGCACAATCCTAACCAGATCTACTCAGAAGTAAGTCCTATTTTGTTCAATGGGGCTTACTCTCAGGAAAGTGTGGCTAGGATTGCAGCCCAGTTCAGCTTAAAGGTAAGAGTAGATGATGATTAACTCTTCCCAGTTTTGCCCCTTTTTTATTATGGTTCTTTTGGACCCGTTGAGACTGAATGTATTTGACAATGTATAAGACTTACAGTGCAATCCTAATTTGTGCTGTATCCAAGAGGACTTGGATTCGCAAATGTGGTCAGTGGTGAGATTTCGGTCTACAGCCTGTTCCTGGATGCCCAGCACAAGGCGAGTGGCCCCTGTCCTCTTTCTCTCTGATTTTGAACACCCCTATATCCTGGTGAAAAGTAAATGACTGACCCAACATTTTCTCCAGGTCTTCTGCATGTGCCAGAGAACTTGGGGAGGAGAGGAATCAATTAGGGAAGTGGTTCCCAAACGTTTTAGAGGCTCTAGAGCAAGGGTGTCCAAAGTTTTTGGCAGGAGGGCCACATTGTCTCTCTGACACTGTGTTGGGGGCCAGGGGAAAAAAGAAATTAATTTACATTTAAAATTTGAATAAATTTACATAAATGAATATATTAAAGATGAACTTATATGAACGAATGAAGGTCTTGCAATAGCTCAAGGCCTATAAAAGGCCTTGCACAAAGCAAGGCTGGCCTTTACTTTGCTGCTGCTACTGTATCACAGAGTGAAACAGCAAGCAGTGGAGGGAGCCCTCATCCCACAGCTCATGCGAGGGGTCAAACAGTTGCCCTCAAGCTGTGTCGGGCCATTGTGGGCTCCAACAAATCTCCAGAGGGCCAGAGGCTCTTTGGAGACTGGGGGCTCCCTAAGGGCTGTATTGAGAGGCCTCGAGGGCCGTGAGTGGCCCCAGGGCCGGGGTTTGGGCAACCCTGCTCTAGAGGCTTCTGTCTGATTTATAAATGCCAAGGCGTGTGGCTATAATGGTGCTTGGGCAGCTGTGCTTCTCCTCCCCAAGTAGCAGCTTGTTTAAATCTTGATTTACATAGCCTAATCTGCCCTGTCAATTCTGCAAACCAACAAAAATTGGGTTATGACCCACTGGTGGATCCCAGTTTGGGACCTACCCCTACAGTTTGGGAACTGCTGAATTAAGTTCACAAATAATGTTTGATAGCCAGAATTTGTGGATCTAAGCAAATAGTTTTACTTGCTTGTAAATACCATCAAAGAATCAAAATCTGCCAACAATCTGATCAAGGAATAGCAATTTGTTCTTAGAACCACGTCTGTGCATGCAAAAGCCACATGCAGGCTTTCTGTAGCAGGGATACATACAACAGGCTGCTGCATGAATGGATTAAAGGCCTGCATTCAGCAATCAGGTGAAAACAGACAGAACCACAGTCATTATCCCACTGGGACCCCTATTTGATAACCTTCTGCTATGCTCACAACTACCTTGATTCTCTAGGTACATAGATTGAATGAGTCAAAGTTACAGAAGAATAGTATTTAAAGCTATTGGGAATAACATTGTTCTTTCCAGATTTGTGGTTTGGGTTTTTAAAAAATGTTCTAATATTTATTCAAGCCCCATCGGCTGGATGCTGAATCTGTTCTTTACTTTCTCCCTGCAAATGAAGCAAATACTGGTTGATTAATAGCAACTTGTCTGGAAACGGCAACATATGCCATTTTCCTAGTCAATTACAAGCAGCTCTCTGAGGCAAACCATTCTTTTAAACCTGCTCACACCTGTTTCCTCAATAAATCTTACTAGTCTATATTTACCCAATGGACCATATTATGGTACAAATGAGCAGCTTGATGTATTTCCAGCACCACAGTACCTTTGTATTACACATAAGGATCAGAAATGAATAGCAGGAATGAATACATGAGCAAATTCTTTGCATTTTTGTATACAGTTGGCAAGGCATTGTAACAACAGAATAAGCCATAGGACATAAACCTGTAGTGAATAAAATATGACTGAATTTGGAAACAGAAATGCATAAGCAAGTTTAGGGGGGCTGTGAGTTTTTTTTTAATAAAAATTTTTCCATTTTCCTAATACATTCGTTGTGCCCCTTTCCCCACTCAAAAAGGGAAAGCAAGTGGATTATTTTATCTTCAAAATGCTTGAACTTTTCCAAACTGTAACTTGCAAAGAATAACATGCACCTGAAAATGCCTGCTATTCTTTTTTAAAAGGTATCTGTAATATATTCCTTGATGAATTTGGCACAGTGCCAAAGCATGATGGAATGTTATTTTTTCATTTTAGTATCTACAACAATGACATTCCTGCCATTATGGTTCTACTGCAGGGTTGAGGAAATAAATTTTTAAGGATGCCCTTTATCTTATTAATGTTGGTAACATGGATTAGAGACCAAAACAGCAGTATTTTCAGATGAAATGCATATTTTAACCTGATGGACACTTGAATCTCAGACCTAGGAAATGATGAACACATGAAATCTTTCATAAGAATGTTTAAACATTATTCTCTAGTAAGTGAAAAAATCACTGGGCAATGACAAAAATGATAGCCTTATGTTCTAGTGGAATTTAGGCTAAAAAAACCTTGGTTGTGGCAGAGGAATTTGCATATCAGACTCAAGACCCATCTATTTCTGACATACTCTGGGTCTGGAAATAACTTGAGACACAAGGTCTAACACTACTGGGGACACCTTCAGTTCAGAATAGGCTTCACAGTGCATGATAGAATCATTAACAGATTGCCTATTCTACCATAGAGTTTGAGTGGGCCAACATTAACTTACAGGTGTGCCCCTGTATTCATGGGGATTCCATTCCAGACCCATTCACATTTACATGAAACCACAGATATGTGTGAACACCTCCCACCACCCTCAGGAGCTGAGCTCTGCTCCCCTCACCTCCAGAGAATCCTCTGAACCTAGCAGAGGCTGTGGATGTCCATCCATGGCTTCTGCTGGGCTCAGACAGGTTTCCCCATGAAACGGGAAGTGATGTTTTTAATGCCTTATAAGGTGTTTAAAGTGTCACTTCTGGTTTCATGGAGAAACTGGAAGTTGGGTTTTTTAACTGGGGCTCAGTCTGAACCCAGCAAAGGCAGCAGATGGATACCTGCAGCCTCTGCTGGGCTCTGAGGATCCTCTGGAGGTGAGGGGAGCAGAGCTCCCATTGGGGCGCATGCAGGGGGTCCCATGGGATTGATTAGCAGATAAGTGAATCTGTGAAAAGCGCCCTACAGGTGGACCACAGCTGCGATACAAGGACATCTGCAAGAGGGATCTGAAGGCCTTAGGAGTGGACCTCAACAAGTGGGAAACCCTGGCCTCTGAGCGGCCCACTTGGAGGCAGGCTGTGCAGCATGGCCTTTCCCAGTCTGAAGAGACACTTGGCCAACAGTCTGAGGCAAAGAGGCAAAGAAGGAAGGCCCATAGCCAGGGAGACAGACCAGGGACAGACTGCACTTGCTCCCAGTGTGGAAGGGATTGTCACTCCCGAATTGGCCTTTTCAGCCACACTAGACGCTGTTCCAGAACCACCATTCAGAGCGCACTACCATAGTCTTTCAAGACTGAAGGTTGCCAACAACACGGATACGGGATCCATGGATACAGGGATCCCTTGTATTTATTATATTTTGAAAGGTAGGGAAAGAAAAAGAGAAAACAAGCTTAGCAAAGGCAGAGAGTAGAGGGAGTGCTGTGCCAGGAGAGAGCAGAGAGATGGATGGTTGGCAACCTTCAGTCTCGAAAGACTATGGTATAAGCCTACAACACCTCATATTCCCAAGCGGTCTCCCATCCAAGTACTAACCAGGCCTGACCCTGCTTAGCTTCCGAGATCAGACGGGATCAGGCATGTGCAGGGTAACAGTTGCTGGTAGGAGATGGATGGGAATCTGAGGAAGCTCACAGAAGAGTGGAGTCCTACTCAAACAAGCCCTCTAAAGTCAAAGTCTCTACTAGGATTGGCCTTATCTGTATTGTGTAGCCATGGCTACTGCTAAAACTGTGAAGGCTGACCCTCAAAACAAAATGCAGGTGGAATCACTGTTGAATAGAGTGTCTCTCCGTCACTACTGTGTAACTGCACTGCTGTAGCCCGTTTCCTAATCTGCAATCTGGCTATGGCAGTGATTTTCTACCTTTTTCATCCCACGGCACACTGGCAAGGTACTAAAATGGTCAAGGCACACCATCAGCTTTTTGACAATTGACAAGGCACACTGTGCTGTCAATGGGGGCTCACATCCCCCAATGGTCCTATTGATAAATGACCCTCTCCCAAATTCTCATGGCACACCTGGGGACCATTCGCAGCACACCAGTGTGCCATGACACAGTGGCTGAAAATGGCTGGGCTATGGTGTTGGTTTCTACAACCAAGAGTGTGATTGTAAAAAAGCCTTCTATCTCAACGTTTCTTTTTTTAGAAATTAAGCTCTGGTGACCACACACACACATACACACTTTTAAACCTCAACACAATCATACTGTAAACACGTCACTTACACAGACACATAAATGCTTCAGTTAAGAATTTTGTTGTCAGCTTGTTTCTATCATTTAGTTAAGCACACTTACAACTTTCATTAAAGGTGCATTTTGCCTTTTTGAAAGCTTGTTTCTCAGCAATAATATCAAGACAATAACAACCTTTTTTCCTCCCAGAGTAGCAGCTATAAATGCTAACACTACATTATTAAAACAGATACATTGCCCTTCATTTGAGACAAACGTTTGGTATTTGTAGAATATCCACAAACGCCTACCATGAAAAGAACTATCATGTATATTTTAAATATGTATCTGCCTCAGGTAATTGCAGCTGATAGACAGAGGTGCTATTGTGTGCAGTCAATTGTTCTTTGCTCCCAGGGAAAAAGCAGAGATTATTTTAAAAGGCGAAAGATAATGTGCTTGAGTAACACAGACATATTTGAATAAGAATAACCTACTTTAGGTCACAGGAAAGCTGAAGTGAATTATAATGCCAACATTTTCTACTCACAAAGTCATCAGAAATCCTGCAGTCATTCCATTAAGGTAGAAATGTTGAACAGAAAATCAAAAGCAATAAATCCTATGTTAATCTTGGAACACCTTAGCTCTTCTTAGAGTTGTAGCATCAAGGAACCTCAACAAACAGAGTACAATACTCTAAGCCTTTCTTTATTCAAGAGATTGATTTCTTTAATAACCTAAGGTAGCTTACGTAGGATTTTTGTTACTTTAGACACAATCCAACTTTTACATGGAGGGGCCAGTGCAACTGAACACCTGGCCTCTGGGTTGACAAACCATTCAGTAGGAAATTGCCCAAGCCCTTAACAGGGTACACCCAGAGACAGCATTTCTTAATGTCCTGGATGATCTTGAAACAAGTGGTCATGAAACCCAGCAGAGGAGAGGTGACTCGGGAATTTATCTTGAGTTGGGTCAAAGACTTGTTGCAAGATTTTTGGGACACTGATTGGGATGAGTGACCACGTTGCTATCAGATTCCAAATGTTAGTGTATTACTCAGAAAATAAAGCACAGTCACATTTAATTTAAAAAGAGGACACTTCACAAGACTGAGGGGATCAGCTTGGTGGCTGCCTGCCCACCTCCTCATACCAAGGGGTAAGTCTACATCCTGCAGTTGAGAATAGGACATTTGAAGCAGGCGAAGGGATGAAAAGATTGTACTGTACTTTACTAAGATTTTACTGTTATTTACTAATACTATTACTATTTTTTGCACAACCAAAGAGAACCCACTTCCAGGAGGTACCATATATCACAGAGATTGCTTCATCGTCTGCTTTGATCCTTTAACTTAAGTATATTAGCAGAAAAACCCTTACTCAGTCCAGCAAACTGTTACAGTTCTTACAGAGAGGTCCTTCTCTGCCAGATGCTTCTTGCAACATGGAGGCAACTCGCTGCTCATTTGGCCTGTCTAATCAGGAGGGCCACAGGATTTGCCACAGCCAGGAGAGATCTGGTCATTACAGGTTTGCTCTCACAAAATGGGGGGACATTTGTCCTGGTCAGGGCAACCCCAGTTTTACCCCTTCCTCCAGCTGTTGGATCCCCCTTCCTGTACAAATGATCATTGGGGGGGGGGGGAGGCAGATTGGGCCTAACTCCTTTACTTTTCTGATGGCATCTTTATCCACTTTTTTAGAAACCTATTGTGGAGACATGATTTGATCAAAACACTCAAAGACAGAAAGGTGGAGTATTAAGGAAGTCACCTTATACATTGGTACACCTAGCTTAATATTGTTGATGTTGACCTTTCAAGGTTTCAAGCAGGAATTTTTTTTCTGCCCTACCTGAAGGAATCAACCAGGACATTCTGCTTGCTCTACCACTGAGCTGTAAGCCCTTCCCATTAGGGGCCCTGTATTTTCCCCAAATTTCTCCACCTGTGTTTCAAGCACTGCAGTGGGGGTCATGGCGCACACTCTCTCTGGATTTCTCATTGCCTCTTTTCAATAAGATATGCAAGGAAAACTATCCTCATATTACTAATGCATAAACCCTGACAGCAGTGAAATTGTAACTGAGGTGTGGATAAAGTTCCATCGTACTGTGTAGGTGTTTGAATCAGAGAAGTTAAATGATTCATCTATTTCTAGTTTCTTCATCCAGGAATGAACATGATAATACTTAGCTGCTACAAATGGGTTTTGAGAATTTTCAACAGTTTATACCTGGAAGACATTTTGAAGGCAGCTCCACCCCTCCTCCCATATAAATTACAAATGCTGTTGTGTCATATCTCAGGCCTGATTTTATCTAGGTAGGGGATTGACAAGGGCAGGAGAAACAAATATTCATTTCATCATGCAGCCAGGAGAGCCAGGCGCCAATGGTTTCAAACTACTCACAAGAAAATGTCAAAGTTCAAAAATAAAATACTGACAGTGGCAGAAATGCAATTTGTACAGTACTACTTGATAAGAATACAGGAATATGGCATGCAACTTTTCTGTTCAAGAAACCTGGCCTTGTTTGACAAATTTAGGGCCCAATCCTAAGGAGTGCATGCCAGCTTACCACCAGCGCGCATTGTCGCAAATGTGCCATAAGGCATGTTTGCAGGCCCCAGCACCATTGCTAGCCCAGCGCTGGCTGGGACTGGGCTAGCACTGGTAGAATGCCAGAGCTCCACCGCTCAGTGGTTGTGCAGACCGCCAAGCAGCAGAGAGGTAGGTGGGGGTGTGGGGGGAGGTGGGAAGGAGGCGTTCCGGGGTGGGGGGAGATGAGTGCATAGTGGGCAGAGGGCGGTGAGGAGGCTTGCTGGGGGGAGGGAGCGAGGTGGGACTGGTGGGACTTTGTTCCACTGGATCCAGAACCTCCTTGTCAGACTGGCCACTCAATATGGAGGCTTTTCATTCTACGCCAGCCTTTGGGTTGACGTAGAATCGAGTAGCCCCATTGCGGGGCTACTCGGTTTACCCAGGGGAAAGGGACAAAAGTCCCCTTCTCCTGAGAAGGAGGTGGAGGTTGCCTGGCGTGCGCCGGATGCAGCAGCAGCCATTTTCAGTGCTGCTGCAGCCTCGTGCACTGAGCAGCTCAGGATTGGGCTGTTAGTTACTTAACCAGAAACTCTTTAGAATGGAATTTTGGAGAAATGAGATTGAATTAAATAATCGACAAACAAGAAACTAAGATGAATAATACCATTCAAAATATTATTTGTACATGTTATAGAAAATCAATATCACATAACTGTCACAGTAAATGGAGCAGTATAATTTGGTTATTTGAATCAGGGTAATTGGAAGTTTCATCATTTATCTTCCATGTAGCCCCATATTAATGTAAAAGAATGCAAAGAACATTCCTAGTAGTTGCTTTATTTTCAAGAGACATGGGCAATATTCTTGTAAGTCTCTATTTTTTATTTACCTCTGAATTTATGAATCGCCTTTTAAACAAATATTGAAGAAAAAGCAGGTTTAAAATGACAGAAATGATTTAAAAATGAACAAATAAAAAGCATTAATTACCCACAGCCTGATCCTAACACCACGTTATGCCACCAGAACGAGTGTTTTGGTGGCACAACGCTTGTGGTTAAGAAGTTTGTTGGTGCTTCCATTCCCCTGTACTTTGGTATTCTGCATTGTGGCTCTCATTATGTAAGTCTTACATGTAATGCAGGGGTCAAAGTCTTACATGTAATCATTACATTGTAATGCTCAAATGTGAATGGAGAGGGTGCTTGCAGAGGTATGCCTGGGGGTGGCTGACTCTCTTGGAAGCTTATCCTGATCGGTTTTCGCCAAAATCCAAATTAAAGCACCAAAGCAAAACTACAGTAACTGTACTGCATAATAATGATAGGTCTTATGTGGCTCCTGCTAGCTCTATGGCAAATCAGGGTAATGGGAGGGCCCTTTAATCGACTCTGGATAATGCAGGTTGTGCCACAGATAGACAAGAAATATTTTTTACTATGTTACTGTGCAATGAATCAATTCAAAGGCTAAGACAAGGAATTATATTAAGTTACTTAAATAGCTTTCTCACAGGTAGACAATTTAAATGGTAAATGGTACTCCTATGATGAATCTTTTGTGAAGCAGAGTCCCCTAGAAACCTGCTTCATTTTTTTTTTTTACAGGCATGTTGTACTCTTTAAAAGCATACACATGCTCACAAGTTCTCATCCTTCTTGCAAAATGATTTATTGCTGTCAGATTGTAATCTAATTTTAGGTGAGCTCATCTTTTCTTTCTGCCCTGGAGCCATTTTAACTTCATATTGCTCTCCTTCCACAGCCAGGAGAAAATACACACTCCCTCAGCCATTATGGATACCACACTGACATTTTGTTTCAGCCAATTGCTGCAGAAGTCATCAATACTGCTCTACTCAAAAGCAGACCTTTTCTGAGGAAAACAAAAACAAATTGCTAGTTATCAGAGCTTGCCTTGATCTCTGTATCCCACAGTGGGAAAACTAGACACTTTCAAAAATTTGCAAGAGAGATGAAAGCTTCCAAAACCCCAATGGGCAGCTGAACTTTCTTTTTATAATATAGTCAGTCTTCAGGCTCAGGACTTTTCATTGCATTTGTGATGCGGCTAGTATGCGCTGCTTCCATTCCCATGGGTATTGCTAGACTGCTTCAGCTTCCTCTTAGATTCCCACTTTCCCCTAGAAAGAGCAAATGGCACTAAATCCTCAGGGAAGGTGCTGTTCTGCAACAACCTCTTATTAACCAGAATACCTCACTATCCAGCATGCCTCTTGTGTGCATGGAATTATTTAGCCTTCTGTTTTGTTTCTGTGCTGTTCAAATACTGGCCTTCAATTCTACCTTTGAAATTAATTGATATAACATGGGTAAGTTCTATGAATCATAAAGTGTAAATGGTAGAAGCCTCCCCTCTACTGAGGGAGGGAGAGAGAATGTGTGTGTGTGTGTGTGTGTGTGTGTGTGTGTGTGTGTGTGTGTGTGTGAGAGAGAGAGAGAGAGAGAGAGAGAGAGAGAGAGAGAGAGACTTTGAAACCCTGTCTAAATTCATAGACCTAATTTTACCAAGTGGAATTCAAAGGTTTCATTAGAACAGTACCATGAGTGGTAGGACATATTACTGTACTTCAATTAGCTTGACTTCTCACTGAAAGATGGCATTTTGTTTCTGCTTGTACAAGGGCATGAGCCAACAGTTTTTCCCCAAAGGTTCAAGCCTGCAATTCTATGATCCTTTTAGATGAGTACTGAAAACATTTAATAAAGCAGTGAAATACTCTTGCCCTGTACGGATTGTGGCTGGACATTAAAAGTTGTTTCTCCAGCGGCCAGAGCCCACATCCATAGCCTGCCAGGAGGGAGGATGGCTTGGAAACCTGAGCAAATCCCTAGAACACTTTCTGTCTATTGGGTTTTGTAAGTTACAGTTTTCAAGAAAGGAAGGAAGGCTGAAGGTTCGTTCATCCCTCTGAATAGGTTGTGGAAGCTATAGTAGGACACACAGAGGATTTTGTTACCAGCGCTCACACGGATACAGCTGGGATGCAGCCTTTTTGTCATTTTTTGGGCACCTCTCTCCCAAATAGTATGTGCATCTTTCTATGAGAGACATTTCAAAAAGGTTAGTGTAATAAAACGTGTCATCTAATTGCCTCTGAACAAAATACAGAAACCCATACGTTGTGAAGCAAAGCATTTGGAAAGCACAAATAGGTTATTATACATTGAAAAAATATGGAATAGAGCTGCAGATTGTTATACATAACTTTTTTTCTACGTAACAATCAACACATGCTACAAGGAATACTCATGGTATAGAGCAGGGGTGTCCAAAGTTTTTGGCAGGAGGGCCACATCAGCTGTCTGACTCTGTATCGAGGGCCGGGGGGAAAAAAGAATTAATTTACATTTAAAATTTGAATAAATTTACATAAGTTTACATAAATGAATATATTAAAGATGAACTTATATGAATGAATGAAGGTCTTGCAATAGCTCAAGGCCTATAAAAGGCCTTGCACAAAGCAAGACTGGCCTTTCCTTTGCTGCCACTACTGCATCACAGAGGTGAAACAACAAGCAGTGGAGGGAGCCCTCAAGCCACAGCTTATGCGAGAGGTTAAACAGTTGCCCTCACGCTGAGAGCAGTTGCGTTGGGCCAGTGCGGGCTCCAACAAATCTCTGGAGGGCCAGAGGCTCATTGGAGACTGGGGGCTCCCTGAGGGCCGCATTGAGAAGCCTCGAGGGCCGCAAGTGGCCCCCGGGCCGGGGTTTGGGCACCCCTGGTATAGAGCACTCTTTCTGGAGATTTTACTGATCTGTATATTGTCATTCAAATATGGGAGGGGGTGTACAGAGAAAGCTTTCTTTCTTAAATGACTAAGGGCGCAATCCAGAAAGTGCCCTGGGCTGGTGCAAGTCACTTGTGCCAGCCCATGACGGTTGCAAAAGTGCCAAAAAGCACTTTTGTGCCATCTCTGGAGGAGGGAGGCTCAGCCAGCCTAAACAGTAAACCCGCACTGGCTGAGCTCAGCCAGTGCAGGGATCTGGGGGGAGAGTGTGGAGAGGGTGGGAGGGAAGAATTTTGGGGTGGAGGGAGTGTGGGGGGCAGGACCAAGATCTGGCACTGGGCTACTGGGATCTGTACCACCTCTTTAGGATGTGCAGACCTGAGGAGCCCCATTGGGGCTGCTTCTGCTTTACCTGGGGTAAGGGGAAGGTTTCTTTTGCCCCAGGCTGAGCTGCTTTCAGCCCCAATCCTGTTTTGGATGCAGAACAGGCCTGCTGGCCTGCCTGCTCCAGGGCAGGTTGGGATTGGGCTGTAATTTTCATTTCATTGAAACAACCTAAATGACTGATGTTCCATACCGCATTTCAACTCAAATACAGCATATTAGGCAAACGGGTGATGATCAAATAACTTCTTAAAACAGTTGATATAGTTCAGAATGTACCATGAATGCTCTCTTTAATGCAATCTCCATATTACTGATGCACAATTAAATAGATTAAATATGGATTAAGAATCACAGAGTAGAAGAAGATAATTTCATACCATATATTTTTCATTTAGGTTGAAAGACCTAATGTAAATTAGTAATAAATATGGAACACTGCTGTTCAGGCAACTGAAGCAGAATGAGACATTGTTTTTGAGTATATGAACACGTAACCCTCTCCATCACACATGGTAAAAACACAAAATGAGGAAAAGCATGTTACCAATACTAATTATTCTCACTCAAACCAATATAGCAAAGCACTGAAGTTGTTAAAAAAAGCTTTCTTGAGCATCATGATAAATAACGATCACAGAAATCAATTATCACCATTCACTGGGGTAGTTAAACATAAATTATGAATGATGAGAGAACAATAATCCCACAACTGATTATATTTCAAAGGTGAGGAGAGGAATGACTGATGCACCACCTTGGAGATCTTCTCCATGTCAGACCATCTAGGTTGTAGTTGTACTTTATAAACCCTGTATATTAAACCTTTTTGGGGACAAGTTGCTTTTTGTTTTTATCATGAATTTCACCAAAACTTCCTATCAAAGAATTAGTATTTTGGAGCCATGCAATAAAACTTTTCGACAGCACATCTTTTCCTCTTTTCCTTTTCTTTGTTTGTATCATGAAATCAGACAGGTGTAAACTGGAGAACTAGGCAATCAATGATTCTTCCTTCTTCTATATTCTTAAGTTCTGTTTAATATCAATGCAATAAACATCGCACCGGTGCAAATAAACCAACCTACACCAGCAACTTTCTTTCTATGTCAACCACAATTAGGAGCGACGTGACACAGTAGAAAAAGAGACCGGTTCACTGTGAGACCTGCTACTCACTCTCTTACAGTGTAACGGCCCCCCTTCCAACTGCACATCACTGTAGGAATCTGCACCAACTGGTTAACACATTGACTTCAAAGAGTCTTGACACCTGCTGTGTTTATGATGACTATCCCAAAAAGGCAAATTGGGAAATAGAATGACACTACCACAGCACATTCTGGATGGCTTTCTCAGTATTTCAGAGTTTGAGGCCAATACAAGCAATAATCCCCCTTTTTGTTCTCCTTACAGGTCAATTGCTTTAACAGATTTAAGCGCCTCATATAATGACGATATACAAAAGTCAATGAAATATTAGCCATTCCAATAATTTACTTCATGCTCTAGTTTTGATCCAGTACTTTAAGTACAGATGCTTTAACATATTGGCTTGTAGAGTCAGGGTTAAAAAAAAACACAGAAAAGAATGTTCTTCAGTTATTGTTAGATATTTTCAAATGAACCAGTTTAGATTTTAAATCTACCCCTACACACCAAAGAGGTGTATGCTAAATGATAGGTTGGGGGGAAGGGACCTGAAGGCAAACTGAAGTAAAAAAAAAAGAAATTTGTACTTACCTCCAAGTAAGCTCTCAAGCCACTTATGGGTCTCCTCTGACATATACCACTTATTTTGGTGACATATGTCTGAGGAGAGAAAAAGGGTGGGGAGGTTTACAAAAGAGGGGATAAGATCTGGCATGTGCCATTGCCACTAGTTCCATCGCCTCCTGCCTTCACCCTGCCCCACTTCCTCCCTGCCCAGGCACGCCCCATTCCTCTCACCACCCAGCCCCACAGCCAAATCATCAGCACTGGTGGATGGTGACATCCCCTCCAGCCTGCAAGTGTGGCCACCAGTCATTGCACTGGTGGTCTTGTTGCACTTGCTGGTGGAACACCACTTCTGCTAGATAATTGCACTTCGGTTGGCAGAATGTGCATTGTGCTGGTGATGCAGGTGGACAGGATTGAGCCATAGGTCTCTTCTCCCCCCCCCCCCCCAAATAAATTATATAAGTTTAGAAAATTGAAAAATATATAAGGAGAAATAAAGTCAACCTGATATGAAAGGGAACACGTTATCTCCCATCCCAGATTAGGATAATGGGATATCCTTTCCACAATTAGCACAGATATCTGATTTTTACATCATCACTTCTTCTTGAATCATACACATACATCCATTAAAAGTATTTTTTGGGAAATACAAGATAGCCAGCTCAATTCTAGCACGAAGCTTTCTCAGAGAAATGTCTGCGTAGAGGAGGCAAGCCTGCCTCAGAATTTTGTTTTTAGAAACAAATATGGTCAAGGCTTTGGTTTAGGTAAGAATTTGAGGGTTCACATGGGATCAGGGATGATATTTTGGGACATAGGGTGTCCTTCCCCAACATACACATATTGACTGAACTGGCACCAATGAGTTCATCCAGAAATAGAACTTAAAGGCTGTAAATGAAGCAACAAGGAATAGACACCTGAATACCTGCTTGTTGTGCAGTCTGTGGTAGTTGCGGACTCCGTTGTGCATTGTATTGAACTGAGGCAATTGGCCTGTACTGCTGAGTTGCTGAGGTAGGGTATTGACCGGATGGATAATAATACACAGGCATCTGTGGAAAAAGAGAAAGACTATGAATAAATATCTAAACCTACACAAACTCTGTTCCCACATACCACAAGTAAATCAGTTTGTTCATAAGCAAAATGATTTCTCTAATGATGGTTTCTTGACGTCTTGAAGAAAAGATGCGCAATGATTTTTTAAAACATAAAAAATAACTCTAACAAGTGGAATGTTATTAATTTTCAGTTACAATATATGAAATATTTTAAACACATGAACTACAGAAAAATGTCATTATAAGGAATGTAAGCAAGGCATTCTTACTGCCCAATCTTATCTGGATCTTCCGCTGGTGGAACTCAGAAGGCAGGGCAGCTGCAGTACTGGTGTGCAGAATAGGGCTGCCAGCATGAATGGCTGGCAACCCCTATGTGCAACACCTGAATGCCGAGCAACTGGTAAGTTGACAAGTAACTGAATGCTGGTAAGTTGGTGGGAGATTGGTGGGTCATGGCAGGTATGGGGAGGCTTGGGGCATTCCAGGGGAGGAACTAGGAACAGATCTGGTGACAGTCGTGAATGCCAGATCCTACCCCCATAATCCCGACCCATTACACCCCCTGGCTCCCCTTGGACCTATGCCAGCTCCATAGCTGATGTGAGTCCAAGAATACCCATACCAGGTCAGAAGGTATACACAAAGTAAAAAGGTTTTTCTAAAAATCCTCTTTTTAAAAAGTTACTTAGCTCCAGTTTGCTTTCTGGTCAACCCCCAGATGGATATTCTTCAACTCACCAATGCTAACATAGAAAGGAATATAATGTCAGAGGCAAAATCACAAACTGCTTCATGAATCAGAGATGATTGCAAAGACAAAAAATAAGAGAACCCAAAGGAGATGCATGAGAAGAAGGAATGCAGGTCCAAGGTGACTTTGCACAGAAGGGAGGAAAAGAATAAAAAAGGCTACTTAGAAAGATGGATTTGTAAGACCAGGAAAATTGCCATGAGAAGAGGTGCCTAATGAAAGGGAAGAACTCATCAGACTGAGAGGCCCACTTGAAGTTTGTGAAACTGGCTGGCTGGCTGAACTTTCTTTTTCAAAGTTTTTCATACTATTTTGGAATTTGGTGGGAGCTTTATTATTATTAGGAATATTATTAGGAATACAGTGGTGCCTCGCATAACGAAATTAATCCGTTCCGCGAGTCCTTTCGTTATGCAAGTTTTTTGTTTTGCGAAGCGCGTTTTCCCATAGGAATGCATTGAAATTTAATTAATGCGTTCCTATGGCAAGAAAAGTCAGAACAAAGTCAAATTTGGTTTACAAAGTGTTTATTAAGTGCTCTTTAAAGGCATACATACTGTACAGAGGATTTCAAAAACGGGGGGGGGTGCTGAGTGGGGAGCTTGAAGGCTGTAATCCTGTGCACACTTTCCTGGGAGTAAGCACAATGGGACTTACTTCTGAGGAGACACGCACAGGATTGTGCTCTAAGCTGGGGAGGACAGAGCAGCTGCACTCAATTGCTTGCTTTTGCCGTGATCATGGGGGGAAACATGAAGGAAATGGGGCAGTGAGAGGGTGAATGAGCGATGGGGGAGATACTGAGTGGATCATAAACTGACATGAAGATCCGCCCCTTACTAGGGTGAAGGGGATCATAAACTGGCATGAAGATCCTCCCCTTAAGTCAAACCAAAACAAAACAAAAAAAAATTTGTCTTGCGAAGCACGGGTCATAAAAATTCGTTGTGCGAGTTACCAGACTTCGCAAAACGCTTTCGTTCTGCGAGTTTTTCGCTGCGCGGGGCACTCGTTATGTGAGGTACCACTGTATACTGCTTTTCAATAAGAGTAGTTCACAAAGTGGTTTATATAATAAAATCAAATCAAAGGGCTTACAGTCTAAAAAGAGATGGAGAAGAGATACCAGCAACAGCCACTGGAAAAGATCCATGCTGGTGTGAAGAAGGACAGTTGTTCTCCTGTTGCTAAATATAAGAGGATAACACTGTAAAAGGTGCCTCTTTGCCAGTTAGCGGGAAATTCACATTATATGCTGCTCTTTGGCGCAGTGGTAAGGGAACACTGAGAGGCACAGGGAGTACCCAAGTCTTACACTTGTCTTACTGCAAGAACACACAGCTTCAGACAAAGCTTATCAAGCCACTGGAAAATGAAAGTGTCTGGAAATCTTGCTCTTTCTCACACGAAGTGCATTGAATAAGTCCCTATGAGCAAGGAGCAGATTGTCCTGCAAGGTAAAGTGGGAATTGACCCTATAGAAGGGACATGGAAAACCAGCCTCCTCTATTTTATGGCCATTAGCTTGCCACAGAAGAATCAGATAAGAGTCTGGACAGTGAAAAGGAACAGTTAAGGAAGCAATTCCATCTTGCACCAGAACAGGCAAGTCAGGAGGCTTGCACTGTATCCAGTGCGAGATAGGGCACCACAGTGGCTTAGCTGAAGCTTAGGTAAGGCACTGCAGCCCCTATGAGTCTCCTTGGACTTGCGCCACCTCCTGAGGTGGCACAAATCCAAGGAAAGCGGAGTAACTTGAAGCCGCTCCATGCTGCTCGGGGAACAGGGTTGGAATCCAACATAACTGCCATGTCCCTGCCCGCCCACCCCCCGGGGCCATCCACCTTCCACCCTCCTTCGTCCCAGAAAGCCTTCCTCCCGCCTCCTCCCGCCCACCCCGGAGCCTTGCGTCGGCCAAGCTTGGCCAACGCAAGGCTGGTCCCTCTGTCGGCATGTCTGCGACCCTCCTGGACCAGTGCAAGGGACTTACACCGACCCAAGGGCACCTCAGGATTGTGCCCTTAGTTTTTAAGATAATCCTGTGACAGTGCAGGACACACAGAAAAGGCAAGTGAAGAATAAATGCTTTCCATCCTGTTTTAAACCTCTATCTGGTCCTCCTTTAATGCAGAATAAGGAACTGAGATTTGAAAGCAGCTGTAAAGGCAATCATAATTAAACTTTAATATATTAATGTGAGATATCTTCAGGCGCGCCAGTTCAGACAATTTCCTTCAAAGATAATCTCACACTGACTGGACTTGCTCACAAATTGTCTATTGTCAGCTGAATTCCACAGTGCTGGATCCTGACAGAAGACAAGCCTCTTGGCTGCTATAATTATAGAAACCAATTAGACATTTACGCAGAAGCTTCTCCATTACGATACCAAATTTTACACCAGAACTTCATGGTACCAAAAAATAATTTCATACTGATGTATAATGAGGATGTTTAAATCACAACATTTTGCAAGGTGAAGTAATAAATGCATGGAAGTTCCTGGGTCACAGTTTGGGAACTGCTGTTCTATTCACTATAGATACGATCTGGGTAGATCGTATATGGATTGTTGATCTCTCAGAATGGTACAGTCATTCACATGGAAATGCATGCCCAGGTATAAACATTTTGTAGTTGCATATAACACAACATTTGAATAGCCAGAGTAACCAATGGCCCAATCCTATTTGGGTCTTTTGCTGCCGGAAAACTTATTCCAGTGGCATAAGGCACTTTACAACTATTGCAAATGGCGACAAACCATTCAGCGCAGCTCGGCCACTATTGTGAGTGGCCTGGTCGATGCACCAGTGGAATGGGGGTGCTTGCTGCTGCTGGTAGATAAGTGCAGGGGCTTGGGAGGAGGGAGAAGACTAGGGCTGGGAAGGGAAGGAATGGGGCAGGGAAGAGGGTGGGTCAAGGTTGGGAAAGGGACAGTATCAGAAGCAGCTGTGTCCGCCAACTGTTTCCTTTACCCCGAGGAGGTCAACAATTGTTCCATTATCCTCAGGAGGACTCCAAAGTTCAATACACCCCTGTGAGATTCAGTAGGCACCAAGTTGGCACAGCTGCATCACCGCATAAGTAATTAAGTAGTGTTGAACTGCAAGAAGCATAACCCAGCATGGAACTACAAGTGGGAGGCAGTATGATCCTCAATAACTGGGCTCTGTCGGATCCTGAACTCTGTGTTGGGCCAGAAGGCCTGACATGGAGTCTCTCAAGACTATGCCGGCAAAATAACTGGTGCAGACTTGAGATGCCTCACTGTGGGACTTGGAGGTTTCCTCAGAGGAAGGGAACAAAAGTCCCCTTCCCCAAGGAGACTCCCAGCAGCTTCCAGGAGCCCGCTGGATACAGTGGTAGCTGCTTTGGTGCTCCAGCTCCAGCAAGCACTGGTAAGCTCAGGATTTGGTTGCCTGACTTCTTAAGTACTAGTAAGCACTGATGCACTGATAAGCTTACCCTCTTCCATCCTGATACAAGGCAACCTAGTCCTCTCCAATAAGGGTACTTTAATATACAAGCTCCTGCACATTCCACCTGTAAAATGACAGGCACATTGCTAATATTTTTGGAACACACTGAACACTTTCTTGTTGTTTTTTCTCCTAAAGTTCAAAGCAGAACTCTTTATTTCAAAAATAAGTATGTTCTAAAATTAATGTGAGAAGCAGGAACAAGGAAGAAAAAGATTACAGTAGGTTTAACTACTCTAGCACAAACATGAATTATCCACATATATACTTTAATTCTCTACACTGTCATTAATAACAAAGCACCAGCCTCTCTAGAAATCTCACAACTAATACTGATGAGAGATAGCAAGAAGCTAAAAAATGCAGCTGTCCGAGTCATAAAAAACCTTCAGCAAAATTTAAATCAGGGGATGAAATGATGAGCTTTAAAAAAAAATAAATTACAGGAGATTAAAAATAGAGAAATAGAGAGGGGTGTGTAGAATGCTGGTAATTAGATTTCAGTATGTAGAGGTGCTCTTTTGATGCAGCTTGCTTTAATTCTGTTTGGAAATCTCTCTTTTTAATAAAAATGCATGTGGTAAAATTTGGCTAGAAAATTATCTGGACACTTTGCACCATGACAATAATCACTTTACTCTGTGGGGAGACCCAGGAGGCATCCAGTGATGTTTAGTGAAAAATAGTAAAGCCAAATCAATCTTCAGGAGGGCAGGTACATTACAGATCTGCTGTGTCTTAACACATGCAAGTCAATTAAGAATGATTCATGGTTATTAGTATTTCTCCCAGAAGCTATGCAGTAGCTCTGTCTCAATGTACAGGAAAAACAGGGTGCCATGGAGGTGCTGTTCACTTTGTACTGCAATATACATGTGCAGAAGTCTTCTGCATCACATCAGCATTCAAAGCACTGTCCTTTAACGTCCTTAAAGGACTACTTCACGCATACACATATGTCACACAGGGCACAATCCAGATGAGGTACTGGGCTGGTGCAGATCCCTTACACCAGCCCAGGAGTGTTGCAAATGTGCTGTAAGGCACGTTCGCGCCTCCTCAGGAGTTGGCTGGGCCAGCGCGAGGATGCGCAACGGCCCATGGAGACCAAATCCATCCTCTGCATCACCCCAGGAAGGTAAGTTCATTCCGGCCTGGGGAGGCTGGTGCGGGGTTTTGGGAGGGTAGGGGAACAATGGAACTGGGGTGTTTTGGGGCGCAGGGAGGGTGAGCAATAGGCAGGCCAGCGGGTGAACTGGGCCTGGGAGGCGGGTGGGATCAGCCTCCGACACTTCAGCCAAATCCTAACCCCTCTCCTGGCATTATACAGGGCTGCTCGGATCTGTGCCAGAGACTTCGATCGCGCAGATCAGACTAGCCCCATTGAGGTGGCTGGAGTAAGGCTGATCCACTTACTCTGATTTGCCCCACAGCCATATCCTAACCTGTGCTGGATATGGCACAGGCCAGTTGGCCTGCTGATGCCAGAGAAGGTTAGGATTGGGCTGCCCAGCTCTTATAACTTTTTCTTGTACTTGCTAATTCTCAGCAAAATCTTTGGACTAGTTTCTTTAAAGTCCAATAAATTTATTTTCCAAAAAAAACAACGTGGGAGAAGGGGCACAATCAATGTTGTGACCACAGCAGGCCAAAGTGATAAAGCCACCTACCCACCTAAAACCCTATTTTGTATCCACATTCACACACTAGTTTAAAGTAACATGTTGTGCATTTATCCTATGGTGCAGTTTGTCTCCAATACTACTGCATTAATGGTTTTTAATCTGTTACAATTCATTCATGTGTGGAAGTCATTATATGATGTTACAGTTAATTAATGGTGACATACTGTACATGTATGATCTGGCCAAAAGAATTGTTGGACTGAAGAAACAGGAGAAACTATTGGTCCATAGAACTAGTTAGTACATTTGCTTGCTCATGGAAAGTCATTATCTCCCTTCCTCATGTTACAAAATGAGGCAACAATATGTGATAATAACAATAATCAGTTTATCGTATATAGTGTTCTAAACCCTACCATATTAACAGTGTTCGCCAATCGCCACTATGAAAGTTTTCCACTGGCTGAAATTTTTCCTGCATTTAATAGTGATTTATTTCTTTAAAAAAATTCCTTTCTTGTCATTGTCTTTATTACTGCATTATGAAAAATATATACAATCTAAACAAATGCTTTGGATGGGGGAGGAAGTACCCACAAATATGCACTTACTTGAGTAGGTGGTTGTTGTTGTACATAACCCTGTGGTGGAGGCTGCAGTACTTGTTGGGATACTGGTGGACCTGAACCTGTAAAACCTCCAGGAGGGAGCTGCTGGCTTGGCGATGCCATGACGTAACCAGTCTGCGGGGCAGACTGCTGTATTATAGGTGATGGATACACAGGACCAGAAGGTGAATCAGGGTTGTCTCCTGATGACTGACGACTTAAGCTCATCTGGCTAAACTGTGTTGTCATGTCATCTCGCTGTGAGGCAAAAGTCAGTTGAAAATGATCAACAGAGATCTCTGCAGTAAACATTTGGAAAACAAAAAAATGGGTTCAAACAAGCACACACAAGGAGGAGGAAAGAACACATTTGAGCACACAAAAAATGTAATTAAGTGAGCAACCACAAAAATCGTGCTGGAGATAACTGAGACCATCCTCATTAACTAAACCCATTCAAGAAATCTAGATGATAAACTTTGCTTAAGGCTTGAAAACACCTGCTGGGTTTTCCCGTTCCTGGTATTAATTTAATCATTCCTACCTACCTGCCACAAAAGGAAATGTCAGCACCTTTCTAGCCACCCCAAGCACATACTCTGCGTGCATGCGTGTGTTTAAGAACTAGATCAGAAAAAGCACTGCCTAAAAGGTTTTTAAGTAGTTAAATGTTCCACTGCTGATAAATGTTCCACTGCCAATTCCTTTAAGGAATCCTGGCAACAGTCATCCAGACAGAATGGCTGAGTGCCTGGGAGCTTGAATTACTATACAAAGCTCCTGTATATACAAGTGTTTCTCTATCCATTTCAATGTAATGAACAACTCCTCATGCAAACAACAATTACATTCAGAGATGTTTCCAAACTGTCCACATCTGTGTAAGCTTGTACTCAAGAGAAGCTCCAATGGTCCTTATACATATGGAGTTTTGGATCTGGAGCCAAATGTTTAAAAATGCTATTTGTCAATGCAGTAGAGGCTGTATATTTATACAAGTTATTGGAACATCTGAAGCTTTCAGTTTTCAGTTTCTGCCTTTCCTTTTGTTGGTGATCTTAAAAATCACCAATTTCCTATTTCTGAAAATATCTTGAGGAGATTCCACAATTCACATCAGCTATCTTGTTATCCCCTCTGTATTGCTTTGGTGATGTTTGATTGAGTCTTGAGTGCATATGACAATAGTTAATAGGGAATCAGTATTCAGTGTCAGATATGCTTTCAGGGAATGGTCACCAAATCTTTTAACTTTTGTTCATACTCTTTCAAGGTCTGTACATTTTTCAAATGCCAATCTCTTGATGACTAATGGTTTTACTCTCTGTTTCTTAAATTCATCCTTTTTCCTTGGTACTATCCTATCTTTCGAATTCACTGGTCTCAGATAACCGTATGGCACAGACTCTTCTTCACATTAAGAAGCTTCTTATATTTTTTTCCTCTACAATGTTCCTTAATCTGCTGTGATTTTAATATTTTCAGCACTATTCCTCCATGACCTTTCCTTACCATCCCCCAATGCTTCCTCCCTTTTCCTTACGTGTTTCTCTGTTTAGATTTTAAGCTTACAGAAAGGACTTGTCACTGCTAATTTTACGGGTGCACAATGCCTTGTTTTTTAGATGCTTAATAAAATCCTCATTCTCAGCATAAAACATATAATTCTACACAGATACTAGAGTTGTAGTTCTGGACGTGCATTGCATTGTGTTTATTGTGTGTGGTGATGATAGCTGGGAAACTCTAAGAGGTTGCTCAGGGGCAGAATGATAGGGGTAGCAATGAGGATGGCCAGACAATGTATGGTGACATGGCAGCAAGATTGCTCAAGGGTGAGATAGCCAATATGGGGTTGGTTGTCCAATATTTTGGGAACAGTAGTTGCCACTGGTTGGTACAGATTTTTTTACAATACAGTTTGCCAGCTACACTTCCACTCATTTGGGGCAAGTAATTTATTGAAGTTACATCTGAAATGAACAGCGAGATGAAATATACAGCCCTCAAAACCTTTCAGTGACCTTCTTAAAAAAGGATTGCCTGTTTGAAAAAAAGGGAGAGCTGTATTTCTAGAGGGTATGCTGGGGTGAAATGAAAACATATTTTTATAAGGCACCGTTTTTTCCCCAAATTCTAAAGCCTAGAGGTTTATTCAGTTTTGTTTCTGCCTTTTTAACATACAAGACAACACGTGATGTTTTAGAATGTCAATCATAAGCTAGAAAATGAGAGAAAATAGGCAGCAAGAAAAAAGCCTATGCCATCTTATACAGCCTATTAAAATGTCAACTGTACTCAAGAGTAACTTAATTTTGATGTTTAAGCTGCAAGTCAAAGTTAGCTTCCTGTGGACAGTTTGCCTTTTATATTTTGGCTGCCCCATGTCCCAGTCATCTAACTCATGTGGTGTTCCTCAAAATTCTTCCAGCTTATCCTTTACTACATTTTTACATTCTCCTATGCTTTTACCTTGAGCTATTGCCTGGTTAGTGTACCTAGGTGGAGAGTAAGAAAATGCCAAAATCTGGCTGTCTGTCTAGTCCAATCAGACAAGAGTTTGGGAAGTTACTGAACTTGACAGCAGCAAATGCACATACTCCTAAACAGGGAAAGGATAAAGAAGTTAACTCCTACCAGCATCAAATGGTCAAGGTTTTCTGAGGCCCAGCCCTTTCCACTATGAAAATGAACTTTTCAAATGTGATTCACTAATTTTTAAAATATAATTCAATTTTATTTATTCATAATAATTACTACTTTCCATGACACAATAAATCTGTGCCCCAACATAGTTACAGCCGCGTGCCACTTAACATCTGTTCGCTTAACAACGGTTCGCATATATGACGGAGATAAAAGCACAATAAAGATGCTCTTAATGAGGCAATTGCATCTCCCATAGCCTGCAGCAGAGTGTCTGTTTATGCAACAGAGAGGTTCTTAATGCTACGAAGAGACAATCTATCTTCAGTAGCCTGTGCAGCCAGCTAGTGTCTGGCAGGGAGTGTCTATTTACACAACAAAGGCACTAGATTGGGCTGAATGTTCACTTAATGACCTACTCACATAATGACAGGGATTGGAGAATGTATCCCCATCGTTAAGTGGCACACACCTGTACATTGCATTTGCCCCAGAAGTTTTTACAAGATATATCCCTGAACATATTACAAATAATTACTGCTACCTATGCCTTATCCCAAGACCTGTTCCTATGCTTCACTGTCATTATTCTTTATGAGAGAGCTGATATTTCTTTAAAGGGGTATTATTATTACTGTTTATATAGCACTTTATACATGCATAGTTTATTACTGAGAATGCGTACACTATCCAATTTGCTTCCTACCATTTCTGCTCATTTTGCTATGTCCAAGGTATATGTGAATGTTCCCATTTCTATCAGGAATGCATGGTTCCTCTGCATAGCTGCAAAATATCTCATGTTTTCTTGTTTTTGTTTTTATAAAGCTCACAAAATTCATACAATGCACTTTTGCGCCAATACAAACCTTATTGAATCATACAATTCAGTCCTTGCTACACAAAATCACATATTTTCTAACAGGAGGCCAATCTACAACTATGCACTCAAGACACATACAAATTAGTTCAAAAACAGCAAAAATAAACTCTAATTATTTTTTAATGGGTGAGAAGAAGTGCTACAGATATATCTCTAGTGGTCTTCATGCATATCAAAGTGGAATAAATTGAACCAGCATGTTCAACAGGCACATAGGGACCCAAAAATGTTTCTCAGCACACAGAAATGGGATCATGTGTATAATGCCTAACAATCATCAGCTTGGAATACTGCAGAAACACACTGTTGCAAATCTTTTAAAACATTCAAAAAAGATTTTTGACCAGAGGATACGCCTAAGTGGCTAGCAGTTCCAGGGTAATTGACAACACAAGAGATTTATGACTATTATATTCTCTCTCCCTCCCCCTCTCTCTAGTTCATGGGGCAGCAATGCCCCTGAACACAAACTGTACTCAGACAATGTAATCAATCCGCATAAAAAGTAATAAAAATCTACAGTACCACAGGAAACTGCTGTGTTGTAGACACTGCCAGGAGATGCTGAGGAGGGTAGGAAACTGCTGGATACTGGACTGATTGTGAAGAGGGTTGCAGAGCCTGAACAGTCTGAGACAGAAAGAAAAGACAACAGAACAAAACAGATTCAATTATTGCCCTTACTGTAAGACAGACATTTCTTAATTTGAGCTAAGGTCAAAACAATAACTTGGAAGTATAGATGACATCTTCCAGCTCACCCAGCACAGGGCACAAAAGGTCAGATATAGTTGTTTTAGTGCTGCAATTTTTCCTGTGTGTCTGAAATCCTAATCCTGTTAAATTCAATGGCAAAATGCCCATTTGCTCCAACGCTCAGAAACTCAATAACTCTTTTAATGCCACAATGCCGCTATAATGCTTCTGAAAGACTTGAGTGATGTGAGCATTTGCTAAGTTACAGCAGCACAGAGACTAATGTGGCATGAATTACTGGTGAAGCAAGTCTTGAGACTGAAACCTATGAAAAGTGCATTTATTGCTTTTGGTATGCGACAGTGCCAAACCAGCAAAGTGCCACCAGTGAGTCTTACAAGCATGACAGGTAGATTGCTTTGCGTGAGGGTAAGAAACAGGACTTATGTCAAGGTAACTCATTAACAGTCAAGACATTCCAGAAGCAAAGAACCTACTAATTCAAAACTGCCTTGTACACGAAGTAGCTATAATAACCAGAATATAATTGTAACTAGGCTAAAGGTTAAGAATGGTTTGACATATGTTGAACAGAGAGTGTATAACAGATCACTATTTCTCCAGTTTCAATTTCTTAATACCTTGGGAGATGTATGTTATATGATGTCGTGATCAATATTATGACAAATTCTGTCATGATTTAAATTCAAAAATCATAGAAAGTCTGGGTTACTACCTTTGCTGTCTGGCAGCCCAAAAGTCCTAAGTTTGGAGGCTGAAATATAGTCCATCAGTTTCGAGTTGCAGATAAGAAGAGGCTCCACTGTGTGAGCCTTTGCAATGTGCACAGGTTGCATCAATGGCAACAGCTGAAGGTATAAATAGGATGCATCTCATGTGCTGCTTCACTGGCTCTCCTACAAATATTGCTATCCCAAGTGATTGCTCAGTTGTGGTACTTTGTTGGGCCAGTCCTGTAAGAAAGGGAATGCTTTCCTGTACTGCCTCAATGATCTCACACAGGATTCCTCTTTGGTTGCTGCCATATAGACAGGTACTTTACATCTTTTCAGTAGCCATACCTGTGTGACAAGGTGACTTGTAATTTGTTGTTGTGGCTGTTGTATAGGCTGTTGGGAAGAAGGCGGTTGTTGAGACTGTCCAACTATCTGGCTCCTAAGTGGCTGCTGACTGCTGGGTGGGTTATATACTGCAGGCGTGCCATCAGGGTTTACAAACGGTTGACCTGAAATAAATTAGTCTTTAATGTGTTTTTAAGAGTGCAGCAAGTGCCAAAGGAAGATATGGAATGGCACACTTACCGCCCAATCCTATCCCATCCGATATTCCAATATGCAATCACACTGGCAGCGTGTGCAATGCATACAGTGAAGTGATCAGACAGCCAGTGAGAAGTAATTTTTTTTTTTTACTTACCTCCTGGTAAGCCACCTTATTGCCTATGGGTCTCTCCTTGGACCCACATCAGCTATTTTACTGCGTTGAGGAAATGGAAGAGGCAGGACAGTTGAAAAGTCAGGGATAGAATCTGGTGTACTCCTTTGTCACCAAGATCCACCCTTTCCAGTCTGCTTCCTGCCCTTGCCCTCCAAGCCCCAAATCTTCCCCAGACCTCCCACAGCCTACCCATTGTTTGCCCTCACCACCAACTTAATTGGGCTGGCGGAGCAACCAGGCAAATCTGGTGCACATAAAGCACCTCTAGCCATTTTCACCAGTGGCTCCAACACGTGTGACAGTTTTCACACCACTTCAACAGGGTCTACAGCAGTGGAATGCAAGATCTGCTGCTGTTGGACCTTCATAGGATCCAGCCATTAATTTTCTGGCTTATAACTGAATATTCTACAACAATCATCAAGTTTCGTAAGATACAGTTTACTGACAGTATTCCAAGTTAAAGGCAGCATCTATTCATTTCTTTTGTCACTAAGCTGTTGACATATAACACTACACTAGCAACATTTTCTTCAATAGTATTTAACCAAAAGATCTAAGTTATCCTGCACTGCCCATATTAGTTAAGCATCTCAGTAGAGGGCCAATCTTCATGCAACATCATATTCTTGCTTCTGTTAAAACTTTCACTTGTTGTCTGCTAAGCTCGGAGTTTGTGATTTAACAAACTAGGATTCACCTACTATATGAGCATAAAGAAGTAACAGGAGGAAGGAGAAGTGTCAGATTGCATTTATGTCTGAATTAGCATGAATTAATCTGTCATTTGAACCCACACCAATTGTATATTTATATTGTAAAGCATCATAACAGAGCTTAGAAGACAAAAATATATCTGAGGACAAGAGAAAGGCACATTTGTGCCTTCTTGAGAGGAAGCCAGGCCAGTGCTCTGAGAAGCGCCAGACTGACGAAAGCCTCCGCACCGGCTTCTTCTCTGAGGGTTGCGTCGACCTGGCTGTCGGCCTCCAAAGGTGGTGCAAGTTTGAGGAGACCCATAGGGGCCAGCAGCCCTTACCCAGGGGTAAGGGGAAAAGTTTCCCCTTGCCTCTGGCTAAGCCGCTTCTGGCCACTATCCTGCACTGGATATAGCACAAGCCTCTTGGCTGACGTGTTCCAGCGCAGGATAGGATTGCGCCCTAAATTCACTATTCTTGTTCTACACTAATACAATTATTATCTTATTCTAAAAATATCTCCTGCTTCCTGTGATTCCCCCCAAAGTTGAGCACATCAGTTAGTTCAATTTATCGATTAATTCATTAATCACAGTTTTAAAATGTGGATTTTTAAATTGGATTTGAGCTGAAGTCATCGTATAGTAATTCTGAACAGACAAAAGCTTTACTGCTTTATGGAGGCTTATGGCATTGTTTTGTATTATGTATGACCTATGTCCATCTTTCTAACAATAACTGCCTTCCAGAATGCTTTTAAATGCATTTACTAAAGTATTCTTAATGAGGAAGCTAAAGAAAAAAAACAAAAAACACCCATTCTGTCACTGAGCTGATAAACCATGTTTTAAATTTCCACATAGCTTTTTGGTATATTTGGTTATTGGTGGTGGTGATACGATATGGTTGCTGAAATGAAATAGCAATATAATGCATAATTTACTGATGTGGTAGTACAGTGGCTCCCAAATTGTGCATCATGGCACCCTCAGGTACCACGGGAAACTCACAGGGCTGTGGCAGGATGTCCCCAGAGGCCTCTTCTCCCTGGCTCTCTTAGGCACTGCCATCCTGGATTGCATGAGAGCTCAGGAGATCCAAGATGGCAGTGACCAGGAGAGCTGGGAAGGTGTTCATGCAAGAGCGGTGCCATGATCACAGGAAGATCACAGGAAGATTGAGAACCACTGTGGTAGTGATTACACTTTTGACTCAACAACAGGAAGAAACAATACAGGTGGGTTCAGATGACTGAATAAATATCATGTCATGAACATGGGCAAGTCCTTGTGCTCTTTACTATTTTGGCTCTGTTGCTGAGCTGTGACATCAACATCGATTCCATCACACATATGTATCTGGAACTATGTTTTAATTATGGTTTGTAAACCACACTGAAAACACAGCTCTGAGTTTGGACTGTAGGCCTCATGAGCAAGATCATGCAGACTATAGCTATTAGGTAATAATCCATGCTGTTGGATGTTTATTTGCCAAACCTTCCTATAAGAATGAGCCTTGAGCACTGGCAACCCTCTAAGCATCCTCAAGGACTGCTGAATTTAAGACTGTGTAAACTACAAACCTACTCTGGTTTAGCTATCATAACCTCCTCTACAGAACTTGGGGAACAGGAGTTATGTGAGAGAGCTAAAGATCTCTAGTAGATAAGTCTCAGCACCCTCAAGTTACACTTCTCAGGATACCCGACAGGAGACTATGACAAAATATGTTTTGAACTGTTTATTTTTGAACAGATGTAGCTTAGCCCAGAGGGCAACAAGCACTGGCAGAGTTCAGCATTTGTCCCAGTCTATTAATTCAATATTAATTCTCTGATTATTCTTTCAGCAATGCATTTAGCATTTTTCCCCCCACTCATTAGTACTTGTGAAAATGTTCAAGCAAATCTGAAATTTAAAGAGATAAATATTCAAATTGTAAAATAAGAGCTCATTCACACTCAATAAATTTTCTTGGATGCAAGCGCACCCAATTAGTCCATATCAATTATTTATATGAATATCAAAACAGGTATCAGTGGATTCAGCCATCACATTTGCACATGAACAGATAGTCAAGTGTAAATGGGATGCCCCACTCATAGGTTCATATCTCCACTCATAGGTTCATATCATGCCCCACTCATAGGTTCGTAGGTCCACTCATAGCATATGATCCTCAGAAAACATAATTACTGTTTGATAATGAGTTCCATTTTTTTTAAAAAGGGGTGTGAGATGCTAAAACATTCAGAAACATGAAAAGGACCATGAGGCTAACCTGTGTGTGGATTGAGCAGGATGCTTCCTGGAGGTATCCCTGCAGCTTCAAGTGGAAGTATGATATAGCTGGTGTTGCTTGGTACTACCTGGCCACCTATCCCATTCTCGGTATAGGAAATGCTGCTTGCAGAGGTGGCTGTAACTCCAGGGACAATGGGTGCACTTTGGAGAGGCTGATGTGTTCGTGACAGAGATCCTGAGGACCCAGCACTGCTGGAAGACTCTGAACCTGAGAAAAGATGCAAAACTTCTACTGTAAAAATAAATTTAGTTCTTCTGTCACAGATGCCACAGCAACAGGACAGAAAGCAATTATGGACAGAACAACACTAACTAATAAGAGCCTTCCACATGACAGATTACTCTGCAAGCAAATTTAAGGGGTTTCCATTGCATGGATACCAGTCTTGGTAATTTAGACCTTGGAGACGTTTAGGAATTCTAAACTTACTAATGTCATTGGGGGGGGGGGTGATGGTTGTGGGAGATGAAAAAGCCAAGCACATAATCAAGGGCACAGCAGAATATATAAACCTATGGAAAAGCAGGTATGACATTTATTTGCCAGATTTTCCTTACAAAAAAGGAAAATTCCAACAGTTGCACAATACCTAAGTCACTAGGCATACTCTGCCTGGGATAGTCGGATTTAACCATACCTGCCAGCCAAATCTGGATGATAGTGTGACTATGAGTCTAGAACCAAAACAGATCTAGGCGAAAACAGAGTAGTAATTTCTACATACTTAGGGGACTCCCTGGATACTCAGAAGTATAATAGTTTGTCCATATAAAAAAAAAATTTAAATGCAAGAAAAAAAAAGGTCCAACAAGAACTATGGGCCTTCGGTACCTACGGAATGTTGAAAATGTCCATGGGGGGGGGGAAGAGAAAATGAAGGGGGACATTGTGCTGTATCATACAAGCTATATAGACAGGTTTCAGAAGAGAGAAAAGTAAAAAGTGGGAACACACATTCCACTCTTTATTTACTAATTTGTTGCTTTTCAACAATGAAGTTATCTCTGCAAAATGCTTACTCTTTGATATATAACAATAAAGGGCTTATGGACCAATCCTATTCCTCCCTCCCCTGCTGGCATAATTAGCACTGCACAGGTGAAGGCTGTTTTATGGCCATTGCAAAGCAGCCTTCGCTAATGTGCACTGCAGACCTGCTTGCAAGGAGGCTGGTGTGGCCTTCTATCTTCCAGTGAACCCATGGAGACCAGCCAGAGCAGATGAGCCCATGCAGGAGTTGGAGGGAGCCAGGCAGGAGGCTTAAAATGGCAAGTGGTCGACAGAAGAGGGCAGTGACGGGGTAGATCAGGTCCAGAGGGTGGGATTGGTGTTGGCAGCCAGTACCCACCCCCTTCCTGAATCCAATTCTCCCCCCAGCCTCATTGCCTCCTCATTCCACCCTTTCCACCCCCATTGTTGTCTTGTTCCACCCTCACCCATCCCATCCCACCCACCCCCCACCAACTTACCTGCCTCTTCATGGCCAAAGAGATCCACCCACACAAGTGGGAAGGTTCCAGCCTTCTCACAAGTGCTCCGGCAGTATGCGCCTCTGTGCACTGTCAGAGCGCTGTTTAGCACTGCCATAAGGCTGTGAGCACTGGTGGAACACTCATTTCACCAGCAAGCAAACTTATTGGATTGGGTTGTTATTTAGTTTTAAAAAGCAAACAAATACTGAACTCAGGGTGAATACTGGGTGAATAAACAAAATTCTTGAGGGTTGTCAACCCTTGAGCATCTTCACCAATCTGTGCATATTTTCAGGGCGGGCACAATTAAATCAACTTCAGATCTATGATAAACTCACAACCCAGGCCAATGCATGACTACTCAGAAGTAAATCCAATTGTGTTCAATGTGGCTTACTCCCAGGTAAGCGAACATAGGATTGCAGCCTCATAGTGTAGGTGAAATGCAACATTTGTATACGTCATTTTAAAGTATACGTTATTTCTCAAACAGATTTACAACGCTTCTAATATTCACTATATGGTGGAGTGTGATCAAAGTTAGATAATCTAATAAACCATTGTTTAAAAAGAGGTGAGGGAAAAGCAAAATGTTTTCAGGACTATTAAGCCCTCTGAAAATGATGCAAACACTGCAATTCTATAGATGTACTGCATTACACAAGTCTAATTGAATATTTTGATGATGTCATAAACACAGAAGTGTAGCTCTAGTGATTTGTTAAATTATTAACTTTCCCCTCCAGCCTTAGTATTGATTTATAGCTTTAATAATGCAGCTTTCTATATCCTTTGTAGCTCATAATACATGAACAACAGGTAGTATATTTCTGGCAAGAGACAAACTATGCTTTTAAATTAAAATGGATCTTTCTTTCCTTCTTTCGTTCTGGTCATAATATGGACCATAATATGCAATAAATAGTAAAGAGGAGGGGGCAACTGTTACCCTGCACATCCCTGATCTTGTCTGATCTTGGAAGCTAAGCAGGGTCAGGCCTGGTTAGTACTTGGATGGGAGACCGCCTGGGAATACCGAGTGCTGTAGGCCTATACCATAGTCTCTCGAGACTGAAGGTTGCCAACCACCAGTAAAGAGGAAAAATAGCTAACTAATATGTTTAGAGCTCTTCTGCTAATTCCAGTGACATTCACCTAAGTCCTGTTCCTCACCATCCAACACCATGCAGCTACACTGCTGAAGAATATGCTGGATGCTGTGCTATTGGGAGGGGGATGATCAAAGAGCCCTGGAAAGGTAAAATATTTTTTTATTTTCCTTTCCATAGGCTGCATGACTATCAATAGATCTCCATGGACCTACATCAACTATTTAGTTGGTGTAAGTCCAAGGAGAGGCAGGGGGAGTATCAGGTCAGAAAAACAGGGGCTAGGAACTGGTGTGTCCTAGTGCCATTGAGATTCAGCCCCATGCTCAAAATGCCCGCCTACCCTGCTCCTGACCCCAGTCCTCCCACTCCTGCTTCTGAACTGCCTCAACTGCCGTTGTACCTGCACCTCAGTGGCATCTGGAAGCCACCGGTGTACACACAGGGCCTCTGACCCCAAAGCCCATGAAGGCACCACAGTTTTTGTGACACTACAGTGGTACTTACGATGGAGGATTGTGGGATCCACTGCCAGAGGGGCCTGATAGGTTTGCGCTGCCAATTGCTTTTGAAGACCAGCATTTTGCAAAGTGATCAGGCAGGAGGATTAAAACAAAAGATTCAAGGTGATGAATTCTGAGATAACTCAAGATTTTAATGAGCATACAGTGAACTCCATGGAAATATTAAATATAATGTCTTCAATAAAAATAATTTGATTAATGATAACTTTATCAGCTTCCTGCAACTTGTTATTGTCCTTATGGATTATTTGATTGATTGATTCATAAATGACCTGCAGTTGAGGATAAGCAGTGAGGTATCCAAGTTTGCGGATGATACTAAAGTCTACTGGGTGGTGAAGGAATTTTGTTGAGCTCCAGAAGGATCTCCCTAAACTGGGGGAATGGGTAGCAAAATGGCAGATAGGTTTTAGCGTAAAAAAAAGTGTAAAGTAATGGACATGCGGTAAGAAATCAAAATTTCAGATATATGCTAATGGGTTCTGAGCTGTCTATCTTGGGGTGGTGGTGGACAGCTCAATGAAAGTGTCAACCCAGTGTGCAAGGGCTGTGAAGAAGGCCTATTCGATGCTTGGGATATTAAAAAAGGGATTGAGAATAAAATTGCCAATATTATTACGCCATTGTACAAATTGATGGTAAGGCTGTTATCTTGATTATTCTTTCCAGTTCTGGTCACCGCATCTCAAAAAAGTCATAGTGGAACTGGAAAAGTTACTGATTCGAATGACTTGATCTATAAGTAATAGTATGGATGACATATATCAGATGCCAAGGCTATATTTTGCTGAGGAACTAATTTCTTTACCCTTACAGACAACGTACATCATAATCAACAGATTTATGTAAGTATTTATTTCTGGACTTGTACTACTTTAGACTGCAGTTAAGGAAGTGTACATTTCAAGGTTCTTGAGCCTGAGAATGGAATGTTCTTTATATGACGCAGCAAACATCATTCCCCCATCCCACCAGTAGTCTTAAGTAATGCAGTTCAGCAACAGACAACTGAGTTTGCTGATAATATAGCTTGGTTCCTAGTGACCATTTATAGATGCTTTTACTGTATGTGACCTGGTTACTGCCATTCTTAGCAGAAGTAATTAAGGCTGCAATCCTATACACACTTATCTGGAAGTCCCATTGAACCCAGCAGCACTTAGGAGTCTGTGAGTCTGCTACTGCCATGTTAGCTATCACAAAGCAAGGCATAATCACAAAGCCAATCACAAATGATATGGGTAATGCAATTGATGGTGGAGTTTATTATGAACTAAGGATTGCATCCAAAGAAAGTTAGTCCTTAAAATCAGTGATGTCACAACTAGCTTGCCTTCTTGATTTCAATGGTGCTTAGTCATGACTAACTTTCTTTGGCTGCAATTCCATGTTTTAGTAAGGAACAGCCCAACCCTACTTAACTCCTCATGCAGCTGTGCCAATGTGGTGCCTGCTAAATCTCAAGAAGGAGTTCTGGCATCTGGAGGTTTCCTCTCTGCCCCTATCTGCTTGCCATTCTTCCCACTCCCCACTCTGGTCCCCTCCCCGCCTCCATCCAACTCCCCTGCACTAACTTATTGGCACACATCCACTGACATGAGCAGCAGCCACAAGACTGTGCTGAATGGCTTGTCACCTTTTGCTATACCCAGAAATTGCTTTACATGGCTGAAACTAGTGTTCTGGCAGTGCAAGCCCCAAATAGGACTGGGTCGTTAGGCTCATGCATACCTACTTCTTGTAAGTAAAACACTATTTTGACTTCCTTATTTATTGGCAGTGCAGACTATGAGGAATTCAGAAAGAAGATGGTTGATGTTTGCTCAATAAATGACATTTATTATATCCTATGTTAAGATCAATGATGCTACAGTGTCCCACAGTAAAAACATAATTTTCTGGTTAAATCAGACCAGAAGTTCATATAGTACCCTGTTCAGTTTCCAACAACCTAAGTTGATGCCTCAGGGTTGCCCATAAGTAGAGCATGAAGGCAACAGCCATTGTCTGCCTCTAGTTTCTTGCATTCAGAGGTATACTTCGCTAAACAGAATATTCTCATTAGCTGTCATGGTTAGTACCTGTTGACAGACCTATAATCTAGGAATTTTTCTAAGCCTTTTTAGTAAATTCAATGCTTTTAGTAAACAAAATTAAAGCTCTAAACACCACCATCACTACTACATATGTCACATCTACAGGTATAACTTCAGGCTGCAATCTTTCCTGTGAGTAAACCTCACTGAACACAATGGGACTTACTTTTGAGTAGAAATGCATAGGATTTCACTGTATGTTACTGAGGAGAATCACCAAGCACAATTTGGGAAATCTGCATATTTTTTATTACTTTGAATAATCATTCTTCTAAGTCAGTAATCACTTCTGAATCTTTCCCCCGAAGCTTTATTTCTTCTGATTTCCTCAGGCTGACTGACAGTTTCACTTTATGTCCTGGCACTGGAAAGTACGAGTTTGTTTTGACAACCATTCTTGTTCTCTCCCCCCCCCCCCACATACTCTTTTAGTGAGTGTCTGTGGCCTTTTTCCTTTCTTGGCCTTGACAAGCTTTCAAAATTAGACAGATTTTTTTAAAAAGCACACCCAAAGCACTCAACATTTCTAGTCACTCTGCAGCTAACATGATATTTAAATATAACTGAAGTAGCTTTAAATGTGACATAAGAGATTTCATTTGGAGGTGACTGGAGATTAGGTGAATATATAGAGTAGATAAACCTGAATTACTGCACCTCTTCATAACTTTTTTTTAATTAAAGTGTATTTTGTGATACTTGGCTTTAGAAAAGTTTTGCCTTTGTCCCTTTCAAGCATGCAGGATGGAGGATGTGAATCCAAAAAGTGAGGCGTGAGTTCTGAGAGAGTGGACCAGGCAATAACATAGGACTTTAAAAGCCCAATCTTATCACCATCCATGCTATAGTATACAGCCATGCCAAAGGATGGGAGGATGGCTGCCACATGGCCATTTCCAGTAATGGCCAGGTAGTGCATGATAGTGCATTGTGTTCTGCAATACTATAAGTCGGGTTGTGCTGCCAGAATGCAAGTTCCAAGACCACAGCCGAAGGAGAGGATGGTTTAACATATTCTGAAGCTTGATGAGCCCTTTAATTGATTCAAGATGATGGGGTAGCATGATCACATTGTATCTCCTTACAACAAGTCTGTATTGTAAGTACTATCTACTCAGACAAAATGGTGGATAGTACAATACTGAGGTTGAGAGAGAGTGGCTTGAGTAAGGGCCACCTATTGGAATTATGGAAGAGGTGAAATTTGATTTGGGGCAGTTCTGATCGGAAGCTCTGTCTTTTAGTCACTCTCTCTCTCTCTCTCAGCCTCAGCAGTACATGATGAAGCCAAAAGACAAATGACATTACCTGTCATTCAATGAGATTATTTCATATGGGATTTTTTTTCTGTATACAACATTCCTAGAGAAAACTGTAACATCATTACAGCCATTCACGAATACAAGGCAAAAAGCACAGGTGGGGTGATTGCAACCAAGGTGCCATGCGGAGCCCTTGTACAAAGCAAAGGAACACTGATAAACCCAATACAGTACTAGCTACCTGTTTTAGACAGTTTGCCGGTACTCCTGTTACTTGATGAGCTATCTCCTCTTGTCAGAACGGTTATTCCACCAAAACTTGCTGTTTTTGTTATGGCTGGCTTCAAATTGCGATTGGAGCTGTCCGAGTCTGTGCTGCTCCATGGCCTCTGGTGATCTGTCCATTTCAATTCATTATCTGTACTGCTTTGCCGACTGCCTGATGCCTTCCCTGTGCTATCTCTGTTACCCCTACAGCACCATCAAAAAAACAAGAACATACAAAAACCTGTAAGGGCAACATTCATTCTTGCTGATACTGCTGCTAAGGCTGATTTGATCAGTAGAGGTTGGTGTGCACCTGTGTGGGTAGGTATGTGAGTGAGTGAAGCATGATTAAACAAATGGGTTCGAATTCCATTTACAGCACTGTATTTCCTCAACAGCAGACTTGAACAACTTCTGATCCACCCAAATGTGGCACATCAGCTATGTGTCGTGACTTGAACCTCCCCTTTCTCTGTCCCCAGCAATCAGGCAGCAAAAACTAGGTACTGTCAAGCCCCTAATGTGTGGCTTCCACACACGACCAGTGGACTACAATCTGATAAGTCCTAATTTGTAAAGATCTACTCTATATGAACAGCAGGTCAGAAAAACAACTGTCCTAAGCAAACTATGCTAGTTTGTGTGCTTTTATTACAGTGATTTTATTACAGAACTGACACAAGTTTCACTGAATTTGCTTAAACTGGGATCATTATTGGAGTAACCACAACATATTTCAATAACATTGTCGTCTTTGTCACCCTCTTTTTTCTATGCTGTTGCAATCTAAAAACCAATGACACCACAGCCAGCATTCTATACCCATTTAGCCAGCAGAAAGCAATCCAAGCAGGCAAATGGAGAATCTGCTGGTTTGCCTTTTTAATACTTTCATCAGACTTCAATTCTTCTGCCAGGAAACATTCAATGGCATTTTCAGCTAAGAAACCTTGTATTTGCAATTCACATTCTAGGTACAGTATAATTAAAATCAATTGGGAGGGGGAACCCAGTAGCAATCTTTGTAGCTAAATGGTACATGTCACTACATAAAGTAAGCCCTTTCCTCTTCATCTTAGCTGTCAAGAACTACCTCTCAGATCAAACTGGAATATTTATATTTCTCTACTTCTATATTCCATCAAGTAAGATTTTCCGCTGCAATTTAAAATATCTTAATTTTGTTCTATTATAATTAACCTTCCTTCTTAAATTTTGGGTTGCCTTCTGCTCTTGCCCTCTTCTGTTACCTGCCCATTTACCCACTTCTCACATAATTACCTGCCTCTCCTTCCACAAGGCCTCTGTGTTCTGTTCTTATTCCTTTCTTATTAATGCTTGTGCTTCTCTAGAGGAACACTTGTACCAAAGTAACTAGCACTCTGGCATTTCTTTACACTAAGAGCCCCTTAATGTAGATGCTATTTTCTTGAATAGCTGCAAAGCAAAGCACAAATCCCACATCATACTGGGTGAATACTAATTGTAACACAAACTATATAGTATTAGATAAATGCTCACTTCTAAAAATGGAGATTGTTGTTTTCTAAGGTATTATTCAAAACTTTCTCCCTTACATAACTTAAACGATACCTTTTACCTTGTAACAGACATCTTCAGTAAATACTGTATTTCATAGTATGTAGCTAATGCCTACACTTTTTGAAAGCATTTTCTGTTTTATTTAAGAGAAGGAATACAGTATATGTGATTCCATTAACCTAGAATGGGACCCTCATTTCTTCTAAATGTGTCATACTTATTACTAAAGTTGATATGACATATTTATGAGAGGAGGGCAAAATCATGCCAACATGAATTGTGGTCAGGTTATCCAACTTTACATTTAGAGTCTGCAACAAAACATGTGAAAACTTTTATGCCATTATAATGAAATTACTGTGATCCTAATTTATTTATATGGTCTATAGCTTGTTTTAATTGTGTTTATGTTTTTGTATTCATTTATTTATTGCTGTCAGCTGCCTTGGGTACCTTTGGGGAGGTAGTTGGGATATAAATGCAATAAATAAATAAATAAATAAATATAGTCACATTCAACTATACCACTCCCTGCCCAATGTCTAGCCATGATCTGACAACCTCAAATGCACCTGAGTACCCTACCTATGTAGCAGTTTCATACAGTCTGGGTACACCAAGAAGACACCACAACAGCAACTCTCTTCACCTTTGGGAAGTGGAGATGGACAGCCCCAATCCTAACTAAATTCCTTTGTGGTGCTACAGCAGCACTGGCAAGGGCTCTGCTATATCCCATGGGGGAATTTTGACTGCTGGAGGTCCCTTCAGCTGCCAACATTTGTCCCCTTGTCCTGGGGTAAAAATCAGCAGCTGTAGTGGGTCAACTCAGACCTGCACCAGTGATATTGCTGGCGCAAGTTTGCATTGATCTATGTCAACAGACCAGACCCGAGAACAGGGATAAAGTGTGTGCCAAAGCCACTGATCATGCCCCCCTCCTGGGCCCAATCTGCCCACCCTGTCCCTGTTACTACCCTTTCCCACCCTTGCATGAGATTTACTTTGTCTGGTGGACATCCTTGGGAGCACTAGCCCCAGTGGAAAGGCTGTGACCTTCCCTGCTAGCATGCCTAGCCTTCGTGCTGCTGCAAAACACTTTATGGCTGCTTTGTTACAGTGCATGCTGGTGGAACACACGTTCCACTGGCACTGCTATAGCATAGGATTGGGCTGTTGGTCAAGTCTCTTCTGAGCCACTCTTGGAAACTGCCACACTTTAGCGACAAGGTTATGTTTATATCACAGGGGGAGGGAAGACAGGTGGTGGGACAGGTTAATCTGTGATCCTCTGAATTTTTATTTTTAATATAAATATACGTTTAGTGACACATATGATGCAAACCTGAAGAGCTGTCTTTTCTTAAGAGTTTCATTACCTATGCTGTCCTCTAAGAGCCTAGTGAAAAATTAAAAGAAAAAAAATTAACAGACATGAAATTTTTTAAAACACAAATGTAATTTCATACTTCAGCTGCTAACAATCCCATTTTATTACCATCTTTCGTTTGTCGACAGAGTACCATAGGAGGCATTATATCTTCAATACAGTTGATTATAAAGTTTAGCTCACGTTTGTCCTTCTCCAATTTTGATTTTTGGGAACGAGATAGAAGTCTACACCCAATTTTTAAATTCCATGGTAAAAAAAATGTTTTTTGCATTAGTAGAACATTTTTTGCTATAAAAATCTTTTATGGCACATTATGTCAATAACGTGACATAAGGGAAAGCTCTAATGACACCCATTAATTTTCAGGAATAAAATTACAGCAAGAACAATTCTTTTCTCCCCCAACAAAACAGCAAACATAGATCTGAGAAGTGTTAAAATCTGAAAGTTAGCAAGTTCATAGGGCGATTCTACTATGAAGTAATGGGAGGTGGCCACCACAGGTGACAGATATTGAGCCACTAAGACCAGCAGAGTAGGAGTGAGGAAGAAATTATCCATGAAGTTTATCTTTTTTGTACACCTCCCATTAATTTCAGTAGAGCTGGCATATAACAAAAGGTCCAATCATCTCCATCTTTCCAGTACTGATGCAGCTTTGCCTATGGGGTGTGTGCTGCATTCTGCAGTAGGAGGGGAGACATGGAGACCTCTTCAAGGTAAGGGAACATTTGTTCCCCTACTTTGGGGTAGCACATTTGTTCTCCTACTTTGGGGCTCTTATGGGGCTTCATCAGAGCTGGAGAGCTGGATAGGACTGGGCTCTTAGTGGTGAATTGTTCACCTATTAATTAGGGGAGAGAGAGAGGTGGCATTTGGTCTTTCTATACAAAGCTGGTTTTGGGCCAGCTTTAGATATTCCACTGTAATCAAGCAGACACATTTCTCCAATATTAAAAAGATCACAGGTGTGCGGAGAATCTCTCATTACTTTATAACTACATTATTTTGATGAACTCCTAAAAATTAATCTACATATACATAGAGTGTACAAGCCTGTAGGTATGTGAATATACAAAACATACATCTGAACATCCTAATTTACAGCTGAAATCCATAAATTATTCCTTGTACAACAGAACACCACAACTACTGTGTAGGGCAATGAAACACACATATTAAAACAATCAATCAGCTTTCACTTAGAATACAAATCATTCCTAACATTCAAATGTTCATAGTGACTGGCTGAGATAACATTTGAAATAAGAAGATTCCACTCTTCTGCCTTAAACAAGTTAAAACAAAATTCTTAATGAAGAAGCAGAGCTTCTTGGCAGCTTAGCCAAATAAAAGTGCAGCTTAACCACATTTGGATTGTAACCTTTGCAAAATGTCTTTGGGCCCAATCCTATCCAATTTTCCAGCACTGATGCAGCAGTTCCAATGGGGTATGCACTGCATTCTGTAGTTGGGGGAAGTCATGGAGGTGACCGAAAGGTAAGGGAATGTTTGTTGCCTTACTTCAGGGATGCATTGGTGCTGGAAAAGTGGATAGATTTGGGCCCTTTGTATACTTTTATAATCTTGGCAGCCCAATTCTAAATTGTGCTGAAATCGGGAAGCCAGCTGGTCTGCCCTGTACCCAGCATGCGGTTGGTGCCCAAAGCAGCTCAGCCTGGGGCAAGGGGGATCGTCTCCCCTTACCTGGGGGAGAGATACAGCAGCCCCAGTGGGGCTACTCAGATCTGCACCACCTAAAAAGGTGGTGCAGATTCGAGCAGCTTGGAGCTGCACCGAGCTGCCTGAAAATGGTGTCAGGATCTGACACAAGTGCCGGATCCTGGCCCCAGCCCCTACTCTCCCGCCGACTGCCCATGGGTCTGCCTGCCACGCTGCCCCAAATACCTCCTCCCCACCCTCCAGACCCCCGCGCCAGCCAAGGTCAGACAGTGCAGACTTACCATCCTCCGTTGCTGCAAAAGCTGGATGCAGTCTCCATGGGCTGGAGCATATCCTTGCGGAAGCCCAGCTGACCACCGGAGGAGGCGCAAAAGTGCTTTATGGCATGTTCATGACACGCCTGGGCCAGTGCAAGGGACTCGTGCTGGCCAATCTCCTTTTCAGGATCGCGTCCTAAAGTCTTTTTTGTACTTCACTGTAACTATTTTAAATTGAGACATTCTTGGTTCAAGTCTATTCCTAACTGATTTTTCCTAAACAGGAAATGAATCATGACTATTAAACAGCAAGTTTATATAGATTTTTTTTTACCTGTTATCCACAAAAAGATTTTCTTGGGAGCAAACTGACTGGAAAAAAACAACAACAACAACAAATGTATTAAAGGCTCCAGGTAACACTCAACAATTCCAATTGTCTAAAGCAGAATCACTTTCCACATTCAGGCTAAAAGCTTGCCATTCATGCATCGCTACGACAAGAACACTGGGATGTTTGTTAACAAAAAATTGATAATAGCAGTATTCATGGATTACCATGTATCAAAATGTGGTGTTTTTTAATTTTTCTCCCAGAAGAGGTCAGATGAGGAAGCAAACTACTTATATTTTTTAGAAGAAAACAAGAGAGGATGTTGTGAAAGATCTACTAACTAAGGCCCTAAGCTAGAAAACATTAGCTGTAATCAAATTCCAGAAATCGGTTTTGACTTAAATGGGCAGTTCAATCTTATCCCCCACCAGTCCACAGCTTCTGTGTTGCTGATAGAGTGCATGATGCTTGCTATGGTGGAGGGGCAATCAAATGGCCCAGGAGAGGTAAATAGCTGGGTATCCTTGAACCCATGCCAGCTATATAAGTCTGAGGAAAATTGGGGGTGTATCGGGCTTGGGAAAGAGGAATTGGATCTCACTGTGAGCCACTGTCACCAAGATCCTTCCCCTCCTACCTTGACCCAGTTTGGTCCCGCCCAAAATCACCTATGACCCACCCCTGAACTGCCCCTGCTGCTGACGTACTGGCTCTGGTTTCTACTTATTTCAATGGCACATTCACAAAGTAGTGGATAAGTGAGGATAAATAGGAACAAAAATAAAGAGTTGGTAAAGGAGGAAGCTGAGACAAGTAGAAAAGTTTAAATGCTTCATGGTTGAATTAGAAGCTAACAGCAAGTTTTACATGGGGAAAAAAATTCCTACTGGATGAATAAGGTTTTGACAAAAATTAGAAAATGGAAAAAAACAATGGATTTCTTCCATTGGCAAGCATATATCACTTTAACACTGTTTAATTTTTTATGTAGAGAAATGAGTCTATGCTCATTATTCCACAAATAATTTTAATTGCCTTTTGACGTTGCATTTTCCTCCTGTTTCATGTTCATAAAGAGTACAGTAGATGCTTTTGGAAGGAAAAAAAAAGCCCTCTCAGCTAACATTCCACTGAATTTAAACAAGATAAATGGGGGCAGAGAGGGAGAAGCAAGAAAGCAATCTGGTCCATTGCCTCTCTTACTGTGGAACTATAGAATAACAAAATAGTATCACCAGGCATTTAAAAACTAGTGCAACAGAAGTGCATTTGCAGTGCGTCTTCCCGTTTTCGGCAGGATGAATAGAAAAGAGTGCTGAAAAGAGTGCTGATAAACTACAGAACACATCTATGTCTACTTCTATCGGTCTCTCGCAAAACACACATGGCTGAAACATTTGTTTGAATAAACTAGCACTGCTTGGCTGCAGTCAATTTGCACTAACAGATAGTTTGGCTTGTAACATGTAATTGTAATATTCAAACAGAGCATTCTACAGCAAATATACAAAGTGTGCCAGCATCTCAGACTTCGTTCCCTGTTTTAGTATTGACAATATGGATTCTGGGTGGGATTTACTGCAGCATGTAAACTACAACAGTAGAACTAGCCATGTCAATTCATAGGATAATTTATTGTTCCTGAAACCAATGCTTTAAGGATACACGGCCTAAGAGCATGAACAGAATAACAAATATGTTCCTAGAGGGGAATATTTCCTCTCTTCATGTTATGTCATTTTTTGGAAACAGTCCATTCTGTTTAATTAATTTGTATTTTTCTGCGATGAAACACAAACTCTTTAGCTGTTCAGCTTAATAAACATCATATATTCTTCAAAGTGAATGGCAATCACTTTCAGAGAGGCCACAGTCTTCCTAGTTGTGTAAGCATATATATATTTTTTTTTCCTGTGATACATGCTGGATATGAAAATGAGGTTTTGTGGACACAGGTTGCAGATCTGTGTGAGAGATGGCGACAAAAGTTTAGATGTGTGTATAAAGGCCAACTTTTGAGAACAAAAACAAAACATAGCTTATGAGAATTTTATGTCAGGCATAAGGGTACATAAGCACTAAGAAGTTATATTTTATTAAAAAGCGTGAGATGTCTGTTACCTCTTCAGTATCTTGAAGGGTATCAGTGCAATCAGCATTACAGCCTTATGGATAGACTCAATAATAGCTTCGTTCATCTTCATGCTGCAGAAGCTGGCACAAGGCCATGCCATCTCCTGGAATATCCATTTCTCAGTGCTGATGTAGGTCTCCATGGCACAGAAGACAGACACATTTTATTATATTACCCTTGTTATTTAAAAAAAAAAAAGAAAAAGAAAAAGGAAAGAGCCAAGAAGCTTTAGGGGAAGCAAGTTAGCTATTATGCTGAGATTCACTTTGCTCTTTTATATGCAACGCTCCATTTGCTTAATGCTCATGGTATCATAGCAATTGCTAACACTACCTTTAAATTTCTCATTTGCCCACCAGTCACAAATTTAAGGGAATGTAGGACAAAAAGCTGAATATATTTATGCACAAATGCATTTCCTCAAGGGCCTACTGTACAATTCCTACATGTTCAAAACTTCCTGCAGTCTTCTTCTGGTAGCACTAATGTCTTTCTCAGACCCAAAGCAACATTATTTTGGATGTATGTGTAAATTATTTTATCTATAATCCAGTGCTTTCTAAAAACCAAATTACAATATAGTCTTATCAACTATGCAAATAGCATTGGGGAAATTATGGGGGGAAAAATCTAACTGGGATGACGTCAGAAAGGACTGGATATCTCAACTCACAATCAGATGCCCCTGAATAAACAACCATGGACAAATAAGTAGGTGCCTTCACTCCTTGTGGAGGAAATCCTCAGTTTACTCTTCATTCCACTTTCTCTTTCACTTGAGCCATCCTGTGCTAAGGGTCTCCATTCACTCATATCTGACTAAGGAACTCCCTTGTTAATGCTACTACCTCCATGGATGAGCTGCCCTAGATACTGAAGTGGACTGTCCACTCCTGCAGACCTCATGCTAATCCTCTGTATTATTCTGACAAGAGAGTTCTTAGCCTATTCTATTATCTGTTTCTCAACCAGTAATACCTGTACTACCGGTGATACTTGAGATGGTGTCCAGTGGCACTCATGGGACCCCCAGACTGTCTGGCAGCAAGACCAGTAATGCAACAAGCAGCAGTAGGAGGCTCAGCTAAGCAGGCAGAGCTCCAACTTGCACTTTTCACACACTCGAAAAAGCCCTCTGGTCCGCCAAGAGCCTCTTACAAGTATTTATTGAGTCTGGCCATCCAATCCAATCCTCCCAATCCAGAATAACGGGATGACATCACCAGTTACTTACAGTGGTACTTCCAATAGGTGAACCATGCAAAGTGGTACGGTAGGGGACAAACATGGAGAAACGCTGGTCTAGGGGAGTACCAGAAAACTTATCTCTGTCGTGTCAGGTTCTAAAGTTGGCTGCAAGTAACGTCTAATCTATGTTGTCTATATTGCACTCTGGAAGATTTTTTTTTCTCCTCTGATTCATCAGCATTCCCCAAAGCTGATGATATGTCTACATAAAATAACATCACAGTGTTAGTAATACTATATAAAAATTGCTAGGGTGCAAGTTCATACACAAAGTTTTAGAAGAGGTTTAGGGGAAAAGGAGGATGCTATTCTTCACAGCATAGGGTGTATGATTTGTTCTTTGGAACAAGTCACAGTTTTGTACTACTTGAAAGCATGCTTGTTCCTCCAGAAACCGATTACATGTCTTTTTGTAATCAGTTTACTGAGAATATTCCACAGCATGTAGTGATCACTACAAACCACTACTTCATGTGGGGGATTCGGGACAAAGATGAAAAGGAAATAAGTCTCCACAAAAATCATAATGAGTTTATGGAATTCGTTACCACATCTGATGATCCACTAATATAGTTTTTTTTAAAAAAAAATAATGGCTAGGTCTGTGACTTCTCACAGCATATGGTAGGTTACTTTTGTGAGTTAGATAGACTCTTGCTCTGACACAAGTTTCTTGAGAAAGTTAATTTTTGAGTGTACAGGTATGCCCCCATATCTTCAGGGGTTCTGAAGTGAAGTGAAACCCGTGGTTAAGTGAAACCAGGTGAACACCTCCACGCACCCTCCAGAGCCAAGGTGTGCTCCACTCCCCTCGCCTTCAGAGGGTCCTCTGAGCCCGGCAGAGGCTGCAGACATCCATCTGCAGTCTCTGCCAGGCTCCGACTGAGCCCAACAGTGTAAAAAACACTACTTCTGGTTTCTCAGTGAACCAGAAGTGATTTTTTAATGCTATAAGCCATTGGGAGGCACAGGAAAGCTTCTCCAGAGGGAGGGCTTTCCCAGACCTCCCAATGCCTTAAAAAAACATCAAAAATGTCACTTCTGGTTTCATGGAGAAACTGGAAGTAGCGTTTTTAAACTGATGGGCTCAGTTTAAGCCCAGCAGAATACACAGACGGACAGCTGCAGACCCTTCAGAGGACTCTTCAGATGCGAGAGGAGCGGAGCTCCCTTCAGCTCCAGAGGGGGCATGTGGGGAGCATGCAGGGGGGTCCGTGGACCTAATACATGGATAAATGAATCCAGGCATATGGGATCTGCAGATATGGGGGGCCACCGTATTTAACTTTCATGAAAGGCCAGATCCTATGACTTTAGGCATTTAAAAATAACATTTATGTAATAACTTAAATGTTGCAGTGATAGCAAACCAGCAAGAAAAATATGAGCTTAATAATAGCAGAAGACTTTGCAAGTTGGTTCCAGTGTCACACAATCAGTTAACCCCAAGAAACAAAGTCACTGCTAACCAAGTAGATCGTTACTTTCATATATTTTAAAGCCTTTTCAAATTAAAAACCAAACATATGACAGTACAATCCATAGTGATTGCTGAGGTCTATTTTGCAATAGAATTGTAATACAAATATATTACTATGTAGTGATGTTGAATAGGAGCAATACTTGGTATGTTACAGTGTAATCACTAATATGATGGTGCATCAAGTCTTTTGCTGTTAGACTTTCAATTAAATTCACAGTGTTTACTTGCTTTTAAACTGCTAAAAGCAGTCAAGGTATAATTGGATTCATAGTTTTACCAACTACATAAGTCATAGCAAAACAGAACTTATTGCAGAATCTATGTGTTGCCAAAGAACTGAATTCCTGAATCTAAATAACAAAATTATAGTCTTAAGGTTTGTATCTTAACTTCTTAAGCTGCCTGTGAAAGCACAACTTTAATTTTTCAAGCACAATTTGAAATTCAGGCTTTCATCAGCTAAATTGCTGCATATGTGATGAGGATGGTTAACTGTTTTATTGAGTCTTATTTTTGCAAAAGAGTGTTACCTGATGTGTTCTTCTGCAGTGTTGCATCATCCACCCCTGCAGTAGCATAGCTAGTGTAGCTAGCAGGTACCCCAGGTATCACCCTCAGGGGGGTGGCACAACTAATGACCAAAATTGTGGAAATCTTGGTTTTTAGGAGTAATACCATCATGTTATATACCATTTGATGCCTAATTTACAGCAGAATGCAATGAAAAAACAGGAGTGGAATATCTGCATTCTAGAAAAACCAGAAAAGAAAAACATGACTGACCTTTGTCACAAAAAGTGGATTTTCTTAACTCAAAACTGTCTAATGAGTCAGTGCTCTGAGAGTTAACGAGATGTTATTATGACACAGCATGGAACCAATAAGATGATAAAATGAGTCAGGTCAGAGTTAATACTTGGACTCCTATTCAGTTATGTGAGTGCCATCAAGTTGTCCACTGTTGTTTTTTGTGTGTGTGTGTTACTGATTGGTTGGGTAATCTGTACTGCTCTACAGTAAAATAAATACAGTTAATGGGGGTGACACCATGAGTTACCATACTGGATGACACCAACCCTAGTGATGCCATTGGTGGGAAGGTGGAGTGTGGTACACACTGGCTTAGATGACTTTTAAAGTGGATTCTAAACATTCATGGTGGACTATTGACTAATTGGGGTAATGAACCACGATGGCTACATTAAACCTTCAGATGCAGGAGCAGTATATCACTGACTGCTATGTGTATGGGAGCAGTGACAGGGGAGGGCACTGATGTTCATCCATTGTTTTTGAGAAAATACCCACTGCTTATATTTTTGGTCATTATTATTATTATTCATTTCATGTCATGACTATTACTATCTCTCAGCCTCACCTACCTCACAGGGTTGTTGTGAAGACAAAAGAAGGGGAGGAACCACACACATCTACCTGAGCTCTTCAGAGGAAGGGCGGTATAAAAATGTGAAAAAATATTAATTAAATTAGATAAAAATAATTTTGTCATGGAGGGTGACAAATATTTATGGGCCCCGGGAAACAAATGACCCAGCTACTCCACTGCACCCCTATATCATCTGTTAAGTGACCAAAACCTCTCTGCTTACCCAGCTGTCAACCTGCTCAATTTTCTCCTGACAGCATCTGCTTGTAGTTTTGCACATGCTTTGCAATAGACAGCTTTTGTTTCCTCTTGCTTTGGAACGCTTTGGAAAAGGTTACAGACAGTGAGAGCACAGCCTCATAGCTACTAGAGGAATGCTAGAGGAGGCAACAGTGAGAATGCTAAAAGGAAGCAGAGTCGAGCGTTCTTGCTGTCTAACTGCTTCTTCTCCTGCCTACTTCCTGTTAGCATTCTCACTGTTACCTCCTCTAAGAACATAAGAAGAACCCCGCTGGATCAGACTAAAGGCCCATTTAGTCCAGCTTCCTGTATCTCACAGTGGCCCACCAAATGCCCCAGGGAGCACACAAGACAACAGATACAACCTGCGGCCCGGTGCCCTCCCCTGCATCTGGCAATCAGAGGCAGCCTGCCACTAAAACCAAGAGTTTGTACATACCTACTATGACTTGTAACCCCTAATGAACTTTTCCTCCAGAAATTTGTCCAATCCCCTCTTAAAGGCATCCAGGCAAGATGCCATCACTACTTCCTGTAGCAAAGAGTTCCACAAACTAATTACATGCTGGGTAAAGAAATATTTTCTTCTGCTTGTCCTAACTCTCCCAACGCTCAGCTTTCGTGAATGTCCCCTGGTTCTGGTGTTATGTAAGAGGAAAAAGAGCATCTCTCTATTCACTCTGTCCATCCGCTGCATGATTTTGTATGTCTCAATCATATGTCTCAAACCTCTAGCAGCTACAAGGCCAAGTTCGCACTGTCTGTGTCCTTTTTCCAAAGTGTTCCAAATCAAAAGGAAGAAAATGCAAACACTTTGCAAAAGGCAGCAAACAAAGAGAGGTGAGTTATGAGCGCCTGAGAGGGGGAGGAATTTGAGTATTTGTCAAAAGCTGAGAGTTTGCTGATTTCAATTTTGGGTATTTGCAATAGCAGCAGGAACATGGGGGGGTTATGGGGGATACAAATTGTAATTGTATACAATTACAAATTTTGGAAGTTTATTTTGAACACTAGCTATTTCCATACAAATCATTTCTAGCCTATGGGAAGAACAATCATTTAAAAAAATATAGGAACAAGAGAAATCCACAGAGGGAAGAGGGAAGTATAAAATTTTCATTTTTTTACCCCACAGCCAACTCGCTATCATGTAAGATGCTGTCCTGCCTGGGACAAGAGAAGTGTGTCATTTTCATCACCTTGACCAAATTGCAGGGTACTTTGTTCCCCAGCCATAGAAGGAGAAGCGGACAGTAGTGACTAGGCATGTGAGAGTGGAGAAGGGCAAGAATGACTCATCAGCACTCGGTCTGCTGGCATGCTAGAGACAGACACTGTTCTAAAAAGAAAATGGGCAGCACCTTCTCAGACCTGTGATGTACCTTTTTCTATGATGTCTTCTGCTTTACTTTCAAATTAACTGACACAGGAGGTAACCATCTCTATTCTCGAGGAAAAACACTACTTCTCAATCAGTGAAATTTGATCAGATAAGACCTTTAGTCAGTCATCCTTTCCCTCGCTGCTTCTGATGCATAGTAAAACATAGGCAGAAACACTCACTGGAAATTTTTACAAAGTCTTTATAATCAATTCCAGTTGTACATTTGATTTGTATAATATGCACATTATAATACCTAATTTGAGATTCTCGACAAGGCAGATCTGGTTATGATGCTGAGATCTCTGAGATCAGTTTGCAAGAGGTGACACTTTGTCGGATACATCTGGCCATTCAAGGAAGTCATTATGAGGGGGAGGAATTTATATACTATAAATTCTATACTATACACACTATACTAGATTCAAAACCAGTATAATTGTGCATACTTGACAAGAATCGATGGAAGGGTATACATTCGGTGAGATTTTTCTATGTATCTCATTTTATTCTCATACTGCAGGAGATAACAAAATTCCATTTCTCCTCATGTAAGAGTTGTGATTTGCTTGTTGCACTGAGACAAGTGATTGGTATATTTTATTGAAACAAGATTAGTTTGCTTTCTTAATAGGCTAATACCTTTGTATGGGGGGAAGAGAAATTAACTCAATCTATGTGACAGAGGAGCAAAGATAGCGGCACTTCCAATACGTATCCATTCACACAATACAAAGCAGAATCCTTCCATAAAGACCAAAATGAACCTAGCTTTTCTTGCCATTCTACTTGATGAGGAATCTCAAGTGTCTAGTTCATTCAGTGGCTTATCAAGGGATCTGGATGCCGGGGGAAGTGATGTCACACAACATTGTGACATCACTTCTGGGTTCGCTTACTTTGCAATCTTGCTGCTAGGGCATTCCAGCTTCTGTGGAGGTCAGTGTCCAAAGGAGGAGTCAGAATGACACAGAGAGGTCACAAAGCCATGGAAATAGCAGCTCTCTGTTTTGTTCAGCATCACTAGCAAAAGCTCCAGACAATTCAGATCCAATCTTCCGCTATCAATGGCGAGGCTAGACACTCATAGTCAAATCCTGAGCTGTCCAGCGTGCAGGGCTCCCGCAGTGCCAAAATGGCTACCGTGTGATCCTGAGCGTGCTGGGCAGCCACCAGGGGGCTCCTTGGAGGAAGGGGACTTTGCAGCCCCTGCAATGGGGCTACTCGTTTCTGCTGTGGCTCTTTAACTTGCGCAGAATCAAGGAGTCCCATGTCGGCCCATGTGGCTCAACATGGAGCTCCGGATCTGGCGGAGCTGAACTCTGCTGATTCTGCCCTGCTTCCTCCCCCTACCATGCCTCCTTTCTGCCGTCTGCCCACCCTGGAACGCCTCCTCCCCACCTCCCTGTCTTACCTCTTTGCTGCCCAGCACTTCTCATAGTGTACTGCGCGATGGACTGCGGGCCCACTTGCGACAGTGCATGTCATTGGTGAGCCACATCGCAAACTTCAGGATTGGGCCTTCAGTCAGCAGCCCCTGAATAAAAAGCCCCATTGATGCCTTACTACTTTTGCCTATATGTGTGGCTTGCTTTTTTCCGCCACTTCTTTTGGATTGATGTATTTCAGGACAAAAGTGGGAGAGGGGAGGCTCGAGCTACTCACCCAACTTGCAGTCAGGTATCCTGCTAGGGGCCTCTTTGTGGCTGAGCCCAGGGTGCTGCCGCAGTTCAAGTATCAGAGTGATATTTTTAAAATCTCGGCAGTGGGAAGGAGGAGTGCTGAGTGAGGGGCTCTTCCTAGAAGTGCCACCTTTATCCTAAGTCAGAGGGATTGTGGCAAGAGGGCCTTCTCTGGAGTAGCACCACAATTATGAAACTCCCTGCCAAGGGAATTAAAAATCACTCCCTCCCTCACGAATTTTCAGCAATGACTCAAAACATTTTTGTTTTGTCTGGCATTTGGGTAAAGGGTTTATGTCTGCCCTCAGTGCCTCTATAATAATGTTATAACAATGTTTTGGTGTAAATAGTTGCCCCCCTAATGGTTTTATTTATTGCTGTTAATGATTTTATTTATTGTCTCATATATTGTATATTTTAGTATGGATTCTGCAAGCTGCCTTGAGAATTTCCTTTGGGATAGGAGAAGCAGGGTATAAACCTTTTAAATAAATATCTAGGAGCAACAAGCACCTCTAGGCATACATTTACAAGTCTCTCCATCTGCACCCCTTCATGGCTGACTCATCATAGCTCCTCAGCCTCACAGGCCTTGCAGCCTTTGTCAAGTCCTACATGGTAGTTGTCACCTTGTTTACCTGCCTCCAGGGAGGTTGCCTGGAAGCTAGATTCCTTTCCCAGCCACCCCCTCACACCTCTCTCCACTTCCACCCCTACATATAAGTACAAGCTAGCATTGTTTAAGACAGGAGGAGAAGGCTTGGCTCTAGGGTTAGGCAGGGCAAATCAGGCCTGTCTCTCCACAAAATCCAACGGGAAGAGAAGATTCACCTTCCTTGTCTCCTTTCTCTTTCAGGAGGAGGAAGAACCACAACTGCTGCTGCCATTGGCCATGAGATGAGGTAGCTTTCCTACAGCTGGTGAATCTAAGAGGCCGGTGAACGAGCGCAGGAGGAGGTGGTGGCGGCTTAGCTCCCTCCTTCAAGTGGTACCAGGGTAGGTGTCCAAACCTCAATACCCTAAACATGCCTCTGCTTTCATCTTTGCCTTGTTACTGCAGCTGAAATATCTAGTGTGTGTCTTCCACTTAAAATACAAAGACTGGATTAGATCTTCAACACAGCAATTCATGAATCTAACAGTTTATGCTAGAAACAATAAAAGGTTTAAAAAATCTCAGAAGTTCATATAAACTTGAACCCAAACTTCCCTACTAGCAAAATTCATTCAAACAAACATACTACAAGAAGCACTTAAAATTTATTTTATATAGTTTCTTCTGATGCATGAATATATTTGCCATTGCTAGCTAGACTGCAGTGAAGGTGATTGTCTACCTTTCTAATTGTAAATAAAGGAAAAGGAAGACTTATAGTTACAGAAGGTAACACACTAACATTCAAACACATTTAGTGTTTAGGGCTGTTGCTTTTTTGGTAGTATCTACTGCATGGCAAAATAAGCTTGAGAAGGACAGCATTGACCATCACTGGCCACTGACAATGAGAGAACGGTAAGGGATGAAGCAGCCATTTTTCTTCTGTTCATATTGGCAGCCTCCCATGGTTTCTTTTCATTAAAAACTGGAAAACACAGAGAGACTTTTCATGTGTCTCTTGCTTAACATCTAGTTTATCCTCACTATTCTGCCTTACTGAGATGCCATGAATTCACAATCCCCTGAATTTGCTAAGGAAGCTTTTCAAAATGCAAGTAGCAATATCTGTTACTTACTGTGACCCTGGACATCAGAAACAAACAAGGGACAACATACGATTCTAATATTTTTGTGCATTATACACTGAAAGCCCAAAGCCAAGCAGAGGTCAGAAATTCTCAAAAGGAGAGGCCATAAAAGGAACAAAAAGAAGTACTGTAATCATGCTCCATTAAAGAGCTTTAATTTAAAAAGACACTGTCAAATACAATTTACAGGGTATCTTTTTAATTACTCAGCTAGACTCAATAAGCAGGGAACCAATTTACACATTAGTGCACTAATCTACCTGCAGAAAAAAAAAAGCAGAACTCACAAGAGTTGCTTTATAAATAAAAAAATGCATATCCCGATTCAGCATGAAGTGTGAAAACTGCCTGGGTGTCTCCAGGTGTACAAATATTTGAAGGCATATTTGATCACAGGCCCCAGTGTGGATGTACACCCATGATGGAAATATGCCACATGAGAAGTGGCCTGGGCTTATCATACGATGGGCGGTGTCATTAATATTTGAACAAATACAGATGAATAATTACACGTAAGATATTGTATATACCGTTCTATTCCACACAGTTTGTAAAAATATCATGAATTAGCTTCCCTGGTGTAAGTAGAGGAAAGGAATAGAACTCCACAAAGTCAACATGTGGAGATCTTTTTTACAAGCAAAATTATATGCAGCTCATATTGTTGGGCCACTCTGAAAGCCATTCTTTGTGTTTCATGTAACTATGTAGCAAATGTGGCATTAGGTGATGTAGCTGTAGATCAGTGTTTCTCAAACTGTGGGTCAGGACCCACTAGGTGGGTAGTGAGCCAATTTCAGGTGGGTCTCCATTCATTTCAATATTTTATTTTTAATATATTAGACTTGATGCTACCATGGTATGTGACTGCATTTGGAGAAATGTTACAAGTCTGTACTTTGAACAAGCTACTATGTATATTCTTTTAACAATGATAGTAAATGGGACTTACTCCTGGGTAAGGGTGAGTAGGATTGCAGCCTAGGATTGATAAAAATGTTCCTGCTTATGATGTCACTTCCGGTCATGACATCATTTCCGATGGGTCCCGCCCGAAAGATTCTCATTCTAAAAAGTGGGTCCCGGTGCTAAATGTGTGAGAACCACTGCTGTAGATTATTCATACATACCCATCTACTAAAAGTAATCAGCAGAGTCCTCACTGAACTAGAGAGATGGGAGCTCTTTACTTGGATTACCTGTTTTGGGTGCCTCTTCTTACAAAATTTCCCAAATGAAATAAAGGAAAAGGAAGACTTATACTTACAGAAGTTAACATACTGGGCATTAGAACAATTTACAAAAGTGTAAATTGCTCTGTACTTGCATTTACTGAACTTGGTTTGCAACCTTCAGTCTCGAAAGACTATGGTATAAGCCTACAGCACCCGGTATTCCCAGGCGGTCTCCCATCCAAGTACTAACCAGGCCTGACCCTGCTTAGTTGACGAGATCAGACGAGATCCGGCATGTGCAGGTTAACAGCTGCTGCCATTTACTGACTATATAAAGCAATAGATCAGACATGGGTTGATTCCACGGTAGGCTGACACAGGGCTTATTTTCATGGTGAAAATAGCTTTAAATACTATATTCAGTCCAGAATTCCCTCTCAAAAATATTACAACACACATACACTTCTGCTAAACATTCCATCTACTTCCAGTAAGTAGCTGTTCCTCTGAGATTGTTTCTGCATTTGATCTTCTAGCATCCTCCACAATGCCATAATCAAAGAAGCTTCATATACTTAAACCAGAAGTTTGAAGAACTGTTTTCATCTGGTAGAGAGAGCCCTCCCTTCATGCTGCAGTTGATGGGCCTCTTTGCCTCTGTTTGGTATACTGAGTTAATTGCATCTGCCCTGTGCTTCAGGTGAACTGTCTGCTGTTTTTCCAATAAAAAAAAAAAAACAAAAAACAACTAATTGCTGCTTGTACATTTTATATGCTTTTATGTCCATGTTGATATAACAGACTATTAAAAAGAAAAATCTCAATCAATTTTTTTTGAGTTGCAAGACTGCTCCAAAGAATGAGAAGGGAGGAATCATGACATCAAAGTCACCAACCAATCAATATTTTGCACAGCCAACTTTTGCTTTGCTTTCAACCCACAGAACTGGTTTTCTCTGAGCTTAGCACTCAGAATAAATACATCTGACAACAATGGAATGAAAACATTTTCAGAGTACAGTGTCCCTTGTTTTCAGGTACATAAAACAAGGTACATTATTGGGACATAAATTAATATCATTCCTAATTTAATATTTTTCCCACTTGTTACAAATTAAACTTTTCAGAAAATTGACTGCTGGGCTACATATTTATTTTAACTTAGATAAGAAGAACTGAAAAAATATATAAATATTTCTAACTTTGAAATACTAACTTCGAACTTAATTAAATGTCATAATATGGTAGAAGAGAGTGTCCTTTTAAATCAATGTTCTGAGGCAGGATGTTACTGAATGATACCTACACCATCCACAGCACACAAAGACTTACAAGAACAAGAAAAGGTCAACAAAATCCAGCACACCTGCCCTATTAAACCTAACCTTGTCTCGTACATCTCATAATTCTCAATCTCAGCCTTCTCTGAAAACGAAACAATCAAGTAAAATGTATTTCCTCTGGATCAAATCACATTCCTCCGCTGTCTCCTGCCATGAAGTGCAATCTTATAATGGTTCCAAGGCCAAAATATTACATAAAATTCATAGTCTGACCCTTGCACGCTAGCCTTGGGTGCATATGCTTTGGTTAAAAATCAGCTCGCTCGCTCTATGTGCATATGTGTTTGTGTGTTCAAATCTGAAACAGGGGAGCTGAAACAGTAGTTGCAGCAGGGGGTTTGGATATAGATCAGGGCCATAGCTAAGGCTGAAGTATCCCTCCAGCCTTCTGCAGTTCCAATCAAGATTATGCCCCTCAATGGATGATTTTTAACAGAAAGACACACCCAGGAATGTAAGTGCCAAACTATGCATTTAGCATAATGTAACAGTTGGCCCTCAGAAGGGAAGGATACTGTCTGACTACAGATTAAGATATGGCGCTAAAGAGGCAATTAAAATAACTACTCACATCTTGTGCAAATATTCTCTCCCTCACCCTCTGATACTCCTCTTCTCTCTCTTCAATTGATTTACTTCGTCTGTCATCTCTAAATGGATGAATTCTGTTTTGCTGAGCATAAAAAAAAAACCAGGAGGATTATATAAATTGAGCTGCTAAAAATCTGCAGTTAAGTAACTGTCAGCTGAGAATAATAAATGTTCACTTAAACAAATGAGGCATGAGAATGATAGTGTTTTCTCATTCCTGGCATGTGAATTATGGTATTATGCCATGTGCCCCACAGCACCAAGCTGCAAGATACATAAATGTTTCTAGTTTTAAATTGACTTTTTTTTTTTGCCTCTTTCTGATCATAGGAAGCTGTTTTTACTGGGCCAGTCCTTTGACTAATCTACTGATCAAGAGAAACTCTCTAGTAGAGATCTTTCCCTACCCTGCTGTATGAGACCCGGAGTGCAATCCTGAAGCACTCTTCGGGAGTATTGCAAATGTGCCTTAAGGAATGTTAGTACCTCTTGGAGAATTGGCTGGGCCAGCGTGAGGACGTGCATTAGCCCATGTCCAGCCTCCAGCACTTAGGCCAGATTCCAACCAGTCTCTTGAGCAGCCCAGCATTACACCGTGTTGCTCAGATCTGTGCCAGTGATTTCACTGGGGCGTATCTGAGTAGCTCTATCTTGGTGGCTACGATGTTACTTGGGATAATTACTCTGAACTGTGCTCCTTTCATCTCCTAACCTGAACTGGATATGGTGCAGGCCAGTTGGTCTGCCCATTCCAGAGCAGGTTATGATTGGGCTGCCTGTCATTGTAGCTGGTAGCAGTGAAATCCAAGAAGATTTCAGTAGGAAAATCATATACCATTAAACTTATGGTCTCTAGCTCCTATATGAAGGAACAAGTAGAGCAAGGAGGGTTGTAGAAGTAAACTGATCTTTGTGACAAACTCTGGATATTGTCCCTCACATTCAGGACATTTAGTTCCTAATTGCTCAGGAGTGAAGCAGATTTGTTCAACTTTCATGTGACTTATTGTGGAAAGGTGGGATTGATGGTGGGGTTGCTAATGAAGTGAACGAAAAGAACATTGAAAACAGAGTGCTTTTAATGGCTGAAAAAAGCTTGAAAGGTTCCACTGATGATATGGAAAAATGTTGTAGAGAATATTCTGCACAAGAGTTTTAATCCTCAAGTAGGCCTTTACAACATCCTGTGTAAATACAGACATTCAAATGCTCTATAATCTAGAAAACAGCAAAATGTGCTCAGGTGCTCAAGAGGTAAAACTATCCAGCATCCAGCTGTAATGCTCTTGCTTCCTTACCTACAGTATTTGTTCACATTGCTTATTTGCGTTTCTGTCACAAACCCAGCTCCTTATACCCTCCTTTTCTCTTTTTAAAAGCTGACTGTGATGCCATGTGTCTAAGAAAAAACAGTATGCACTGCAGGAGAAAATGGAAAAGACAAGAGTACCTTGGTTTATGAGCGAGGAAGAGATGCACTCTGTTGCCGAGTGACTCATTAGAATTTATAACAGTGACAAAAACCCAAGTGAGAACACACACAATCTTACCTTTGGGAAATTTCTTATAAAAGCTCATCCAGAATCAAAACCCCTTTTTTGAATTGTCTCTTTTGTTTTGAATGCATGCATGTATTTCTATCAGTCTGAAAATTCTCTTCTGAGCATGTTTTTTTTTTAATACTAATAGGCTCTTGACACATTTGCATATTGGCATGTAGTATATTTGATACCTTGAATAATGCAGAGTTTCATGACAAGCAGCACACAAAGGGGAAAGGGTTCTGTAACACGCATGCAAAAACGAGCAAATAAATTACATGTACAATAATATAGTGGTAGAGGAAACAAGAAAAGTAAAGCTGCCCCCCAAGTAAAAAATCATTTCTGGGTGTTTACAAAATCAGTCTGGTCTTGTCGTATTTTTCTCTCATATTTGTCGTATCTTTATGACTATTATTAGTGTGCATTAATATCCAACTTGTGTGGTGTGACTGAAGGAACTGGAATGCCACAGAGTCACAAAGACATTTGCAAAAAACATAGCTGACAAAAAGGTTCCCCAACAGCTTGAGGTCCTTTTGAACATTGCAAACCATCCTTCAACATGCAGCATTTTCTGCGCCAAGCAAAACTGCCCATGCAAACTATCATTGCTGAAACACACACACTTTGATGCTATTCCACTGTGCACTGGAAAGGAGGAGAAGGAGATAGGAGTAGGAAGGGAAGCAGCAGCAGCAGCAGCAGCAACAAAAGAACAACAAGAGCATCAGTCAGCCCACTTCCAAAAAAAGTAACAAAGCAAATTTCAGCAACTCTCAAACCAAGAACCAACCTGATTGTCTTCTTTATCAATACTAGAGTTATCTCGCTTCAAGATAAATCGCTTCTGGGACTCTTCACCTTTTTCATCTTTTAAATGTTCAGAAAACCTTTGCTCTGGTCTGCCAGCAAAGTAAAACATATCAATAAAAATCTACTTCTTTTGTTTTAAATTTGTCAGCACTCTTTTTATGGAGGCATTTAGTGCAAAATTAGATTACAATTGTGGTTGCTGATGTTGGTACAAATCTGTTCTAATGCTGCTGTTATTGCTAAAAATATCTTCCTTGTTGTGTAGTTGGCAGGTTGCATTTGAATTTATCAGTCATTGTGACATTCACAGTGCAATCCTATGCATGTCTACTCAGAAGTAAGCTCTGCTGTATTCAGTTAGGTTTACTCCCAGGACAGTGTGTACAGGATTGCAGCCTTAGTCTCTTTTTGCAGTGACTGAAGGATGAAAAAGCAAGCCAACATACAATACGTTAATTTGCTTTTCCAATTATCATGACTTTCAGCAATGCTGCAGTTTAGCAAAGTTTACACAGCTTGATGAGCAAAGACAAACTTGACTACATCTTTTACATAACTTTTCACTCAATAAACTGAGTGAACTCTGTAAACTTTTCATTCAGTAAACCGGAAACTGGGGGGAGGGGTGGTGAATGGAATGGTCCAGTGGTATTTTCTTTAAGCAAATAATTATCCAGTGGATGGTGAATGGAAAAAAATAATTATTTCAAAATTGTCACATAGTATTGATTGGCCTATTGATTTATAACCCATCCAGATGGTTATTAAATTGCCAGACATTGCCGGATGACTTTACATTTGTTGGTTCAGAGGCCGAGATAAATTGCTCTGTGATTTTTCTATGACCTTGTTTGAAAAGGATATGGAGAGAAGTGTCTCTTTAAATCAAGCTAACAATCGACATAATTGCAGGCTTCAGGAATGTTTTAATCTCTATGACACTGTGCATCTTGATCTGTTATTAATATTTAGGATTTTGCATTTCCTGCCAAAGTTTCATTAAGCACTAAATTGGTGAAAAAGTATAGAAGAATATATTGTTGGAGAATAAGTGTTTTGTTAATTCAAGAGCATTTATAATTTGGAAGATGTGTGTACAGAAGGGTTTTTCTCTACTTGGTGCATGTGTTACTTCCACAAGCATTCATAGGAGACAGACAGGATTGTGAAGAAAAGTCCTGAAAACCTGAGGATCATAGGGAACTCAGTAATGCATTCAATCTATGAGCAAATTTTGTGTCAATATGAATAGCATTAGAAAAGTGAAGAATGAAGTAGTCTTACGGAAATATTTTCTTTACTAAAATTTAAAAACTCAGATCTGCACAACTTTCAAATAAGTATTTTCTTCCTTTATTACTTTCAAAAGGCAATTCTAAAGTATAGTGCAACACCTGATAAAATTGTAGGAATAGCCCTCCCTACGCTTGTCTCTCAATCCCTTTCTTCTTTTATTCCTTCCTTCACTTCCCAACACTATTTTAGAATGCAGGTTCCTTGGTGGCAATGTCCAGCTGATCTCTCATTCAAGGAATTCTCTGGGCACCATGTTTCCAGATGGCATCATTTAAATAATCTCCTTATACATTTTAAAGCTCTATTTAACATAGGCAAATGAAAAATAATTCAATGTATATATACATTTCCAACAGTTACAAATTTGACTGTGAAGTTAATAAGCCCATTCCTTACTATGTTAGCCGAATTCTGACAAGAAATTTAACACCCTAACCTACCCCATTATTGAACATAACAATTCATTACAGGGGGACATGAAGAATAGTTGATTTAGCAGCTGACCAGCCCAATCCTACCTAAACAGCAGTACCAGCACAGGCTATACTGTATCCCACAAGGATGTTTAGCAGACAAAAAGTCTCCTTAATGTAAGGGGACATTTGTCCCCTTGCCCTGGGAAAAGCCCCAGCTGCTATTATGGGTCAAGCTGAACCTGTGCCAGCAAAATCGCTAGTGCAAGTCCACATTGATTCATGTTGCTGGATTGGCCCAGTAAGGTGGAGATGCCGTAGCACCCCCAGCTCACCCCCTTCTGATGGTGCGCAGTAGCACCACCAGCTCACACCCTCCTGGGTCTGATCTGCCCACCCCTGCCCCCATTACCTCACCCCATTATGCACCTCCTCTGCCCTCTACCACCCCTGCACTGATCAGCACAGAGCTTACCTGATGCGGCAGGTGTTGCTCCTTACATTTTACAGCACATTTGCCACAGCATGCACGGGCAGACTGTGTGCTCCACCAGCACAAGCCAGCGATAGTAGTGAGCCAAAAGAGTAGCTAGTATTTTTGCCATCCATTTTTATCTACTCTCAATTTGATCAGTGTTCAATCACATTTCAGTTTTTGCTTTCTTGTTGTTCTAGGGATGTTAAATTGCACAGCATTTAACATACCGATAGCCAACTTTAAAAGCAATAAATAGCCTCCCAACCCTTTAATGGCAGCTCAAACTATTTAGTCTTGAACTAGCCTTGCCAAACTAGTCTCGAAAAAAAGAAATGTATCTTCAGAGTACATGTCTCTGATACAATACCACGGCAGTTCTCAAACTGTGCTCTGCAGAAAACTTGGTGCTCTGTGAAGCACCAAGCATCAATCTCTGTGGAGAGATTGGAAAGAAAACAAATAAAATCAATGTGACAAGATCTCAGAGCTGTGAATTTGTATGGCTGTGAATTGTGTATATAAAAGCATTGGGCAGTACCAGGGAGCCCCACTTACCAAGCGCCATGGGAGATCTGCTAGGCCCAGTGTCAGGCGAAAGCTGTGGCCACGTCTTGCCAAAGCCTCTGAGAAGGGGTTTACTGCCTGGGACGAGCCGGCGTCGAGAGGCAGCTGAAGCTACAGCGGGCCCCAACAGGCCAACAGACCACACTGACGGAAGTCCAGTGTGGCGGAAGTCCAGTGTGGCGGTGAGTGCCTGGCAGGAGCCGGAAGCACCCTGCCGCCGTGGTGCCCCCCCCCGGATGTGATGATGGCGAACACAATGGGAAACAGGTTGATAATTCTGGCCCCACAAGAGCCCCTGGAGCAGGACCACTAAGAGGAATTTTACCAGGGGGTACAAAGTTTCTTTTGGACCCCTTCCAAAAGAGGGAGGGGGTGAAACAGAGTGATGGGGTGAGCAGAATGGGGGCAAAACAGGAGGGAGAAAGTGGCAATAGCCAGAACAGTCTTTGGAGCCCTGGTCTACCTGTCTTCCCAATGCAGAGCTCAGGTCTACCTGCCTCCCTGGCATTGGCACCTAGATATAGTAATGCAGAAAACCAAACATCTCTCTAAAATCTTTCAAACAGAGAAAATCATTACTGGAGATTAGTATCATTTTATTTAGGCTCACATTATAATGGAAAGCCCTGTGTGAACCAAAATAGTTCTGTAGCAGCTGCAGTCCCACAGCTGTGTCACTGAGTTCCTATGCACTCCTTCTTGGTAGGCGGATCCACAAGCCAAAGAGCTACAGTAACAGGTCATTTTCCTCCCAGCTGTGACGCTGTTAAGGAATGTATGCATTCCTGGGCCTGGTGTGTGGCTTGTGGCAGTAGTTGCCATCATATGCCACAGTAACGCCCCCAGCATTCCACATGGGTGAGACTGCAAAATGGAAGATCCCAGGAAATTTCTGGGCCCCTTCCTTTGGCTCCTGGGCCCCCTTTCTGACTTTGGGCCCGGGTACAAATTATCCCCTTTAAGACCCAAGCAAGGGCAGGCCAGGAAAAGTACAATGGGAGAGGATGGGAATGGGAGAGGGGTCAGAAACCAAGGCAGACTTTACGTTCCCCTGGGAGGGAAAGAGGCAGGATGAGAGAGGGGTAGAAATCCCTTGTTAAGCTCCAGGCAGGCCTGTGATGATAATCAGTGATAGCAAGGTGGCATGTAGGTGAGAGGGAAAAATATTGTTTCCCTTATGCCAAAGACATGTACGTGGAAAGTTGATGATATTTAAAGTTAAAATTTTTAATGACTTTCAATGAGAAAAATTTAGTTTAGATAAAAATTTAAGCTATTTAGAAGTCAAAAAATAATTTCTGTTTTTGCTAAACAATACAATGTTGACTAACAACACAGGTAAAAACACAGGTAATAATAATAATTATTATTTCAAATAATAATCCAAAAATGCACATAGGTGCCATTGGCATAAGGCAACAATAGCTCTCTGTGACAAATTTATCTCCTGAAAAGTGCTCAGTGACTCAAAAGGTTTGGGAATCACTGCAATATCACATGTTCATTTGTACAGTCATCTCACCTCCGAGCTGGACTCACATATGTGCATTGGGTATGCCTTGCAATGATGGTGCCAAAGTTCAGAAGGGGCAGCAATGATGCAAACCTATGAATCCCCCCCAAAGAAACTGAGTTCACCGATTCCATCACAGTTCCCTACCATTGAAGAAGCTCCATTTGCTTCACACTTACCTGGTAGGGAAGTCTCACTGGAGGCTTCTTTATGAGGCCTTCCTTCCTCATTGGTGCTCGAAATGCTACAACAGCAGTGTTCCAGGCACAGAGGATCCTTGGAAATGCAATTCTGTAGAGTACCTGAACATTCTGGAAACTACGTATATCATGTCATCGGTAGCATGATAAGGGTGAATTCCAAAATTGGGCTCAAGAAAAGCAAAATATCTTCCAGTTCAGAAAACAGCTTTAAGTTGAGCTCAATCCACATAGTCCAAGGAGACTGTCACTCATAACAAATGAGTAATCTAAAATACTCAGGAGTGACTCCTGATCGGACTTTAACTTAAAGGGAACATTTAAGGAAAACTATGGACAAAATGTTTTACAAAAAACTTTCCAGTATCAGCAGGGGAGCAAGTGCCTCAGTTCTTAAGACATCAGCTCTTGCCCTAATATACTCGGTGGCTGAGTACTGTAGCCCTGTATGGCTAAACAATGCCATTACGAAAGTAGTGGATGTCCAATTTAATCACACCATGAGGTTAATATCAGGAACCAACAAATCAGCACCCTCTATCTGGCTACCAGTATTATCTAATATACCACCTCCACATCTTAGAAGACAACTAGCCTTAAAAAGGGAGTGGGAGAAATGTGAGGCAAACCAACTATTACCTATACATGAGGATTGCCATCAAATATTCAGATTTAAATCCTAGAATAGGTTGTGGAAATGTGGACAGCAATTAGAGAAGATTTTGATATTGGAACAGCATGGCGTAAGGAGTGGGCAACTTCCAACCAGATCTGTTTACTCTAGTGCCTGATCCAGCGCAGCGTCCCTAGAGCTTTGATCTTTCGAGGAGAAACTGAACAACGTTTAACCAGATTCGTACTAACCACAGCAGGTACCAATATTGGAAATACTAATGGGGGTTGGTTGATAATCCTAATTGTGACTGCGGGAATGTTCCACAAACTTTATATCACATTGCAATGGAATGCCCCCTTAGAAGGTATTCTGGCTCCCTGCAGGAACTACATCAACTTGAGGATACTGCTGTCCAATGGTTAATTGATTTAGACATTTGGCCATAGGTCTAATCACTTAGTAACTGCTCATATATAACATATAATGTAATTTTATTTACCATGTTTTATTTACCATGTTTTAATAATTTGCTGCTTGTTGTTGGTGTTTTATAAATGTATTTTGTATATTGAGAACTTTGTATGATGATGCTGCATTTTGTCATATGATTAAATAAACTCATAACAAATACCTTTGGGTGTGTACACAAGCAAAGTCCAACACAATATGACTAATACCTTATAATTCTTAATTGGTAAGAGTTGTTGTATATGTCAGGATTGCAGGTTATTAAGCATATTATACTCTACATGCAGAACACCACTACCTATTATACCCAATGCATGGAGGTGAGTTGGCCCCATGAACTGAGAAGGTGAACCACTTCCTCACTGCACATTCAGTTCACAACTATAGAGGTGTATGGAAACAGTTTTTCTTAACATATTTCAAGGCTTGATTGGGAGTCAATGGTTAGGTAAATGGAATATACATTTTAGAAATAAATTAATAAAATATTCTGGCTCAATTCGCCTGAATAAATATATTACACAACTTATCCAAGAAAGAATGAATTTCCAGATCCAATCTCTTAAAACGAACGAGTGAAGAATTCCAACTGTTAGAACAAATCTTAAAACAAGAACATTTCAACCCATGTACTAATCGAACACTATTGTAACCGAAACTGCCCTAGCAGAAGCACAGAGGTTCTATGTGATTTTCAAATCCATACATTCCCTCCCAAGACAAATGGGGAGTTCACTGATTTTCTTGCCAAATTCAAAGCAGCAGGTAAGAGTTCAACTTCCAGGTGAGGGACAAAAGCCCAACTAATTATTGTTACGTTCTAGAACAGGAAGAATAGAAGAAGAACTGAGAATGAAGATGTTGACCTCAAGATCATTTCAGTCCATTTTGAAAGATGAAACTTCACAGTGGACACAACCCAATGTAAAGAATGCATGTAGATATTTTAGCAGCAGCAATTACTGTTCTCTTTTCTGGGCAGTTTATTTCAAAGATTGTCAAACAAAATGTATGGTAGGCTATCTTGTCAGTTGCCATATCAGGGGGAAAGATAATTGGTGTGCTATAATAATTTTAGAGCTTTATTCAAAAACTGGATAAATTTATCACTTTACTTCTAAAAAGATTTATCACTACTTTCTAAAAGATAAATTTATGTGTTATTATTTGTGCTCCCCAAACACCAAGTTCCTCCTTCCACTGCATGTTACTACCAAAGGTTTCTAGACATTACATACACACTGAATATTTAAATGTTTCATATTTGAAAGCTAAAGAGACAGGATATGGTGCCAAAGCAGAGTCCTTTCTATCTTGTTAAAAGGTGAGTTATCAGTGAAATCCAGTGAGAATTCTATGAAATGAATCCACTAAACTGTCATAAGTTATTAATGCTGCATACTTTCACAATCATCAGATACTTATGTGCTACTTTAAGAAGTTCAGAATTGTTTATCGCTGGTTAGAATTTGACACTGCAGCAGAATGAAAGAGCCCACACCTATCCTCCCTGGCAGCGCCAGGCATAGCGGTGCCAAAATGGTTATCACAGTATCCAGCGGGACCAGGAAGGCTGCTAGAGGTCTCCTCAGGGGAAGGGGACTTTTGTCCCCTTACTCCAAGTAAAGCCCTGGCCCCTATAATGGAGCTACTTGAATCTGAGCCAGTTATTCTATTCTTTGCAGCCCAACACAAGGCATAGGATCCAGTGGAGGAGACCTTCACCAGACCCACTCTCTACCGGGCCGGACCCTCCCCCTGTTCCAATCTCTCCAGCCCAAAAAGCTGCATCACCCCTGGCAGAACTACTTACCATTGACAGCTCCTTTGCAGCATCCTCCCAGTGCCGAGGCCCAGCTCTGACTGGCACTGGCTCAGTGCCAGAGCTCCTTCCTTGCTGGGTGTTGCAAACCTGCTTTACCGCACGTTTATGACATCCCAAACCAGCAGTACGCATGTACCGCCAGCACAACAGCCATTAGAACTGGGCCCTAAAAATCCTTAGCAACATTATAATTAAAAACGATCAACAGGTTGAACTTAACAAAACACTCAACCATGTCATGTAAACAATTTACAGCATTTTTTAAAATAAAAGCATCTCTAACATTGGCTGCAATACAACCAACATTTTTGGTTGAACTGAATATATGACATACAGGTGGGACCTTGGTATCCACTGATTTGACTTACCACTGACTGAGACCACCCTTAAATGCCTTGTAACAAGGAAAAAAGCACCAAAATCCAATTTTCTACCTTCACTCTGTTAAATATTTATAATTTCATTCCATTATTCACCCCATCCTAGTGACTGAATGTGGTATAGTGTCTATACCAATTCATTCTGGGGCAACAATAGAGGAGCAATAAGCCTAGAAGTGGGCCTTTAAAGCTATTTTTTCACTGATTTGGTACCCACTGATTTTTTTATCCACTAGGGGTTCTGGAACAGAACCCCAGTGGAAATCAAGGCACAGCCTTTAAAAGCATAAAACAGTACAAGGCACTAAATCTAGTGAAATATATTCATTGAAACTTCAGAAGCTTGTCCAAGGTTTATAATTCACATTGTGAACTATCTGTTTGGCTTTTTTATTTGCATTGCAGCTGACATTCAATATGAACCATGTATCCAGAAGATAATATTCACGTACGAATATTCTGGACTCACTTTCAGTTTTGAAAAACTCAGTAAAATGTCATATCAAAGAAAGATTTTTAGTTATGATCTATCATATCTAACAATACAGGACTGTTTTGCTATGCTATTATGCTATTTTGCATAAAATATTAAACAGATTACTGGATTATTTATGCTATTTTGCATAAAATATTAAACAGATTACTGGATTCTGTTTTCATGTAAGATAGAATCTTGTATGAAAGCAATACATATTTAACAGAGTGGAAAAATTTATGGTTGACCTACACATGGTTCAGAATGAAGTGTGGAATTCTGAGTCATATCACTTCAAAATGCAAGTTGGCTCTTCTATCAGGCATATGATTTTTCTCTATCCTCGTGGCTAGCCTGCTTCGCCCCTTCAGAGGGTAGGGATTGCGAGCGGCTGGAGTACTAGGCGCACTGGTGGAGGCGCGGCTGCTCCGTCGCATGTGAGGCTCACCCTCAGGTCGGGGAAGGGCAGCCTCGCAGCTAGTCTGCTTCGATCCGGCGGGGGGGGCCAGCGGCTTGGAGCTCTGGGTGCGCAAGGGGCTTGTCCTGGGGTTGGCTGAGGACAGGCCTGATTCCCATAGCACTGGGCTCTGGCACGGAAGGGTGCCAAATTCAAAAAGTGTGGCTGCATTGTACTGGGCACAGGCAGCCAAGCTGGAGCTTCCAGGCAGGCAGGTGCCTGCTGGCTAAAAAGAAAAAGGCAAAATGAGCAAAAAAAAAAAAAAGAAAACAAAAAACAGGCAGGGATTGCCTGAGCACTGCGCTGGAGAGGCAAAGGAGGGGGGAGAAAAAACAAAGGAGAAAAAATCCCCTCCCTGCTTTCTGCAGTGGGGGGATCAGCAGAGCTAATCCCAACTCCATCCTGCTTGGCCAAGAGGCTGAGGCCAGACTGGGGAAGTCCAGGCAGCCCCGTCCCCCTCAGGAAGTTTGAACTCTGGCCTGCAAATCCTGAGAGAAATCCTACCCATTTGGAGGACTGACACGGAGATCCCACTGGAGAATGTAACACCTTATCTGCAGTGTGAAATGGTACAGTGCAGAATCTAACCACCTCAATCTACCTTCTCAGTGGTGCAGATTGACTAAAATTCTTCTCTAGAGCAAGGGTGTCCAAAGTTTTTGGCAGGGTGGCCACGTCATCTCTCTGACATTGTTTTGGGGGCCGGGGAAAAAAAGAATGAATTTACATTTAAAATTTGAATAAATTTACATAAGTTACATAAATGAAAATGTTAACGATGAACTTATATGAATGAATGAAGGTCTTGCAATAGCTCAAGGCCTATAAAAGGCCTTGCACAAAACAAGGCTGGCCTTTCCTTTACTGCTGCTGCTCCTACATCACAGACATGAAACAGCAAGCAGCGGAGGGAGCCCTCATCCCACAGCTCTCACGAGAGGTCAAACAGTTGCATCGAGCCAGTGCGGGCTCCAGCAAGTCTCCAGAGGGCCAGAGGCTCATTGGAGACCTGGGGCACCCTGAGGGCCACATTGTGAGGCCTCGAGGGCCACAAGTAGCCCCAGGGCCGGGGTTTGGGCACCCCTGCTCTAGAGTAAGAAAGCAATAATGATTCTCCCTGCTGCACAGAAGATAGCCTTTATTTTTAGCTGTCTGACCTTCAACTCTGTTACAGCACGTAAACAAAAAAATCATTTCCAGTCTAAGAGACAGGTAAGTCTAACCTTAAAAAGAAAAGTTGTTCTGTAAGAATGTAATGCTTGAGAAAGTATTAAATTGCTGTTCTTGGAAATGTAGCATGTATCAAACTATGGCTAATGCAACTAAGGCTGCAATCCTAACCGCACTTTCCTGAGAGTAAGCCCCATTGAACAAAATAGGACTTACTTCTGAGTAGACCTGGTTAGGACTGTGCCCTAAGGGCGCAAACCTAACCAACTTTCCAGCACTGACATAGCTGTGCCAATGTGGTTTGCACTGCATTCTGCAGTGGGGAGGCAGTCAAGGAAGCATCCTCAAGGTAAGGACATGTTTGTTACCGTACCTTCAGGCTGTATTGCAGCTAGGTCAGGGCTAGAAAGTTGGTTAGGATTGTGACCTAAAGAAATCTAGTATGTAAAAAAAAAAAAAAATGAAGTGCCCAGACCAGGATTTTCAAGTATGCTTTAATTAATATCGTTGCTCACAAGGTATTTATATAATATTCTTAAACACACCCCTCCAAGACACTGTTTTCAGTATACTGACTTTACACATTTCACACTACAGTACAGAGCACACATTCTGCATGTGGATCCAAGCTCTGTGTATGGCGTAGGGGTAAATACGGCAGTAATGGCACACGCTAGCTCTTATCCCCTCCATTTTAAACCTCCCTGCCCCTTTTCTCGCCTCAGACACACTCCCCAGGACATATGGGGAAGTAAAACTAATTCTTACTTACTTCCCATTTGCCTTCCCCTTCCCACTGGATGCAGAGCATGACTTTTGGCACAGCTACATTGGTACTGGTGGTGGGAGATCACATTGGGGGCCCTAGAACAGTAGCTGCCAAGTATTTTTGACTGGTGGCTCCCTTGACTTACTGGGCCATTGGCTGTCCATTAGGGCTATAATCCTATACATTGTATAGGGTGGTGGGTATTTCACAAGGATTGCATAGCTCCTCTGGCACACCTCCCAAGGTGGGCACAGCTTAGAGTTCAGGAACCACAACTCTAGAGAAAGGGTTCTATTGAAGGAGAAAGCTAGTAAGTAAAATCCAGAAGCAGATACTGGTGCTGTTTACTTGTGATATAGCTGGAAGTTACAGATCATCACGTCACCTTTAAGCTGTTAAGCTGTCACTCATTTCTAGGTTAACCTGGATCAAGAAACATAGTGGGGATGGGAAATAAATGATGCTGAGGATGGAAGGGTTAGGGAAGAGCTTTGACTCTCATTGGGGAAGCCTGCTTCACAGTTGCTAGGGTCTTTCTCTTTGTTCTTTGAAATGCAGTGCTACACAAGACACAATTTAGGAATTTTGCTGGGAGAGTAGAGAGGAATGACTGGAGGTAAGCAATTTAGACCATTTTGCAAAATGCTTGCAGTGTCATTGGACAAAAGTTCACAAATATTACAGACTGTAATACACTTATAAGAAGTCTCAGAACTCTAGTTAGTATATAACTTCATGTTCAAGAAAGACACTTGACATGATAGAACATCATACATTTTCAATGAACAGGTTCGCAGAATATAGAGGAAAACAGAAGCAACAATGCTCAAAGGACAATGATTGCCGGTAGTCTATGCAGGATTAAACACCATCACCCCCCATGCAATTAGAAACCTAATTATAAACATTCGCCATCAGGAGACTAATGTAGTTTATATGTGTTCCTCCCCAAGGAGATGGCAAAAGTGCCACTACAAAGAGAATTCAAATGAGCTGGACAGATTTAGAGCATTGTTATGCAGGTTTTCCAATGATTTTGCTTTGTCTCTTCCTCCCTGCCCATGTCCATCATTTCTATTTCTCTTTAATGCAAGCTGGCTCTTACTATAACATCATTTTGTCTTCCCTTTTAAAAGACTGGTATGGCACAGTATAGCTTCTTTTCTTTCATTGTTTTGTGCTCAAGGACCAGACTTTTACACTCTGCACATAATGAGATGCCATCCTTTTAAAACGTTAATGCTCATTAGCATTTCATAAAGTACTGCACTGCAACAGTGGGTGCATTTTCTGTGGCAACCATGCTGTCAGGGTCACAAGAAAGGTCTTTCTAGCTTTGGTAACTGAGATCCTTTTAATTGGAGAGCCTAAGACTGGGCCTTGGCATTCTATAGGCAAAGCAACTGCTCCACACCAGTCAAGCTCCCTCTCATTATCACCACCTGTATACAGGCTTCCAAAAGCATTTAATTTGCTAGGTCCAGAGTCATGGGATATATTGGTTGCAAACCAGCAAGCTGACTATTTGCATTCCATTTTTTTCAATTTGGATCAAAGGTGTCAGTAGTCAATGTGCAGAAGAACAAAAAAGACTGCTGTTGAAAACAAGGGAAAATAGGAAAAATGCCTATGAAGACAACATAAGGCGTCTGTTTGGGGGCATCCTTTTAACACATATAGCTCTTCAATGAAGTAAAAGCTCTTGCACGAGAATGAAAAAACACCTAAGAGGATTTCAAACAGCGACAGATCCTGCATGCAGTATGAACATTCTTTATAAGAATATTAAGTGACTGGTGAGAAGCTGCTGGTCAGTACACCTCTTACCTGACAAAATACTACAGAGCAATCATGTTCATTACTATACTCCATGACATGCATAGTCACCTAGCCCAGTTTGTTTAACCTCAGATAGGAAACTTAGTACTTAATGTTTTGGATTTCTGTTCCACATAGGCCCTTTGTGTCACACATACCAAAGTCATCTAGCATACTTTTGCATTTAAAGGTACAGTTATTATGCAAGACATTAATATTTAATTTCTGAGGCACGAATACTCTGAACAGTTGAAAATGGAGGGTCTACATATATGTAGTCGTATCTACTGAAAATAATATTTTATAATAAGCAGACAACAAAAAGAAACCAATGGTAAGAAAGGAAAACTTTAAAAGACTACCAATATGCACTATATATCCAAAACAGGCTACTGCAGAAACCAATACTTCCCTAGAGATACTGTACAAACGTTAGCATTCGTTCTTTTTCATAATATACTCCTGCAACTAGCTCTATAACAATCTAGGAATGCTTTTTTTTTGGCTGCTTTCTCAGCAACCATTTCATGAACAGTCACTAATAATGTGACTAATAATAATGAACAGTCACTAGTCTAATAACAAACAATAAATACACAGTACTATTGATATAACTTGTCCTCAATGGGTTGTGAAGCCTCTTTCTTGGTTATACAACTTCAGATTACCAGTGAGGACTCATTCAATGTAATGCTGCTCTGTACAAAGTTCCCTACGCAGAGATAAAATGGCAGGGAGAAGGGTTCACATTCCTCCAAGATACTACTTTCATGTGGGCAAGAAGTTTGGTTTTTTCTTTTTCTTTTTCTGCATGGAGATTCATTCTGTCATGTGAACCATTACCTGCAGTCTGATGTGAACAGTTCCGGCACAGGTTTACATTGGAACCAGGTCATTGCTTTGTGAGACAGTCTCCATTTTCAAAGACAGGTAAGAATACTAATTTTCCAAAAGAGCAACAAAAAAACCCCCTGACAATAAATGTCAAATTTTCTAGAACTTGGCACTTCTCAAATAAGTGTTCTCAGCATCATGCCAAATTTAGCTTAATACTGAGTCATAAAGGAATGTAATTTAGGAAAGTTCTCAACAGTATTTTCCAACACATTACATTTCCTTTAGTAATCTTCCATTTACCAAGGTCAGACAATAGACTAATCATTTTCATTTTTTTATGGCAAGTTTATACCCTTGAGTTAAGCTGCAGTGATTAACAAAGACTTCAATGATTGATTATGGTTTAACTAACACCTTATTACAGTGTAACATCCATGAAGTACATGGCCACCTTAATTCCAAACAAATTAGATTAGATATATTATACCACACAGAAAACTAATAAGAGGACAACTGAAGTGGTTCATTTCTTACAGTTTCTCACTTATAAGCTAAATACCGTCCTTGGAGGAGATCTAATGAGAGCTCACTTCAGAGAAGAAATTTGAATGGGAAAAGTTCTAATTCACACCTCAATCACTCCTCTGTGCCAGCGCCCAAATTTCTGTGACATCACAGAATACTTATGAAAATTCTAATTACAAGGGGAAAAGCTGTTGCAATAGTAAAGTTGATAAACCATGCTGCTTCTGTGAAAGAAGTCATAGCAGTTTCATAGGAACCTGGACTACACCTGGTGGAAGATGGTAGTCTTGGCAGGATGGAAGAAAGCATTTGATTACATTTTATGACTATAGTATAGAAGTAGTATAGTATACCATACTAGGGAAGTAGCATATTATTACAGACATGTGTCACTTAATGACAAGAATAGATTCTCCGATCCCCCTGCTGTTATGTGATTAGGTCATTATGCAAGCATTCAGTCTCATCTAGTGCCTTTGTTGTGTATCTTTACACAAAGTCTAAAGTGTACACAAAGTGTCCTCCATGTCAGACACTAACTGCACAGGCTACTGCCTCATTAGGAGCCTTTCCATTGCATGCATTAAGAGCTTCTTTCTTGTTGTGTATACAATGTTGGAGGGTATGGGAGACCCAATTTCCTAGTTATCAGCCTTTTCTTTGTTGTGTAAACAGATTTGCTAAGCAGTCTACTGGAGACTTGGTTGCCTCATTAAGAGCCTCTTTGTTGTGCTTTGATCAGTTTCAAAGCAAGCTATATTATTTTTATTTCTCACATACTATATTTTTTATTTTTTATTATTATTATAATAATCATTGTATTGCTGAATTCCCCAACAACCTTACTGAGACTTAACTGCACTACATTTCATCCCACATTCAGTAGAGGTGAGTGGCAATTCAACAGTTCTCTTTTTTATGACAACCTCTTAACTATGGGCAGTTTCTCATATACAGATACAATACCAAACTAAAATTTGGCACTGTTTAACCAGGGGTTCAAAGGAGCCTGTGATGAAAGCATGGCTTCCAGCCTTGGTTTACAATGCAAAGCCATCATGCAGTTTGCTGGTTCAGATGAAATGGTAAACTATGATTTGCCTCAAACCATTTATAGAGGAAAGAAATTAAAGAGAGGAAGGAGGCCCCATGCAGGGCCGCCCCTACCTCATAAGGTGCATTTATGCAAATTTTAAAAGGTGCTCCTCCTGCTATTTGTGCTACCCCTTCCCTACCCCCAACTGCCACTCATCTCGTGCCTGCCTGGGTTAGCTTTTCAGGATGTCTGCAGCTGTCACTAGAAGGAGGAAACTGAAAACAACACTTTCATTCCCAGACCCTATGATTTCAGTTACAGTGTAGCTGTTCAATGCACTAGAGCTCTGAAACATAAATGGAGTTCTTTCCTCATCTTCCCTCTAAATGAGACTGGCCTTTTGGTCTTCTCATTTTATTTGCTGGAAGCATGTGACCTATTACAAATTCCTTTATAAATGCAAATCAGATCCCTCTATGAAATGTATGGGAGAGCATACCAATAAATGATCCATGTATGAATATCTATGGATTTTTGGAATGGGCATATATGGCTAAAAGATACCTTCATGTTGGAAGAATATATCAGTTCATCAGTCCTGATGCTATATTTTTAAAGTTGTTATAATGTGCTGCATGTTCTGAATGTAGAGTCCCTGAAATTTGTGCTTGGTTTCTTCCTCATTTTATCAAATGTGTGTAGTGAAACTAAAGTATCTAGCTCAATTTAGACAAACTGTACCAGACAGAATTTTAAAAGCTTATTTTTTTAAAAAAGAGTTGAATGTGAAAATCAAGTATTCACAGGAAAGGAAAATTATGTAAGATTTCAATGTAAAACAACAAGACTACTTATTATGACTTCAATTTAAAGATCTCACTTCAGGGCTATTCCTATTATAATAGTAACAAAGAATTTCTTGATTAATTTTTGTTAACACATCAGTGGTCATGATGCATCCATGTTAAGCATACTTAGTTCAGGAGGTTTCACTGGAAGTCTTAAGCACTTGCTTTCCTGCTATTTTTCATGCTGCAACAATAAAACCATATCTATTTATGCGAGTATTTACCACTAAGATTTCTACCCCGCCTTTGCCCTTCAGAGGCATCCAAAATGGCTAACCAAACAGTCACAACAATAAAAACTATAAAATACAATCCATCTACATCTACAAGGGAATGCCCAGGAAAAAGAGCAGAGCCTCAGGAAACTGAACCAAGAAGGGGATAATGTGAGGTGGCCAAATTGCATTCACTGATCTGAATGTGGGTGTAGGCTTCATATAAGACAAAATAGTTTCCAATATCATCTTCTTTCCTGCAAATTCTTGTATATATAGAATTCCCTTGACTGCATGGGCTACCTCATTCATTTGAATGGAAGCAACAAATGCACAGATCTGTCCCTTACATTGAAATTAATAAGACAATTGTAGCCAGAAGTGTCCCCTGTTCTGTGAGTAAATACAAAGCTTGGATGAGGCTAATGTCTGTATTAGTCTTATTAATTATAAGTAATAAGCCTGTAGTAATACATCTGATATATAAGGAGGATGCATGATTTAGGCCTTATGCACTAATAGGCATTACTTTTTAGTTTTAATGGTTTCCTACGTATGTCTCTTTCATTGAAGGCCACCTTAAATACAGGGGTGTCAAACATAAGGCCCGGGGGCCGGATGCGGCCCCTGGAAGCTTTTTATCAGGCCCTCAGGCTCTTAGCTGCTGAGGTGTTACAGATGAAATGGCAGCCCACATGAAAATTGGGCTTTCCCAAATCAGTTAATGAATTTCTATATGAGAACAGGGTCTGATTTCTGGCCATTAGTTGTTTAATGATGTCACTTTCTGCTTAATGACACAACTTCCGGCCCTCAGCTCGAAGGGCTACCTTTGGCCCTCTGTATGAATCAAGTTTGACACCCCTGACGTAATATATATCATACATATAAACAACATGAATAAATTCTTACCTTTTCAATAATAAAAAGTTTAAAGAGCTAACTTTTTATTTCCTTGTAAATTTTTTTCTATATACCAGATTCTCGTAACTCATAACACAAAGTGAATAATGCAGAAACAGATGAGATATACTGCATACATACACAATACTCACACACACACACAGAGAGAGAGAGAGAGAGAGAGAGAGAGAGAGAGAGAGAGAGAGAGAGAGAGAGAGAGAGAGAGAGATGGAAGAAAAAAGATATAATGTTCAATACGTATGGAGAAACCCTGCACCAAAAGAAGAAATATTGTTGCCAACAACTTTTTTTCCCCCCAAATGTGCACATTCTCTCCTAACTCCACCTTGGAATCCTTGACAGGTATTCCAGCAGGTAAGGTCAGGGAGGATTTCTTCCTGGAGCGGGTGAGGCATGGCTGGAGTGGGTGAGGCATGGCTGCTTCTAATCAAGATCATCTTTGATCAGAAGGAGAAAGCAGAGTGGGACATTTTTCTCTAAGGTATTGCACATTTGGGCTCCCCACATTGGTATAATCCCATTTGCAAGCGCATGTCCTCCTGAATAATAAATTAAGGTTAACTGCCAGCCTGTAAGAGCACCTGAACAGTCTTTTCAAACATCTTCTCCAGAATGACTCTCCTAACAACAATCCAAGCATATCTTTTGTCCCTTCAAAAACTTCCTCAGTCGGCGTGCAATTAGACATTTGTGCCATTCTGAAAGGGCATACCTTAACTCACTCATGCCTTGGAAACTCTTGGTTGCACACCCTGGATAAGTTCCATATAACATTATTTGTTGAAGAATGTTTTTAATATTCTTTGTTTAGACTGCCCTATAACTAGACCAGCTCTGGAAGCAGAACTTTGCTGCTTTCATTTTTTCCCCACTTAAAGCACCCGTGTTGTCCATTTTGGTGGTCTCTCTCTAATAGAGGCTTCCACTTTGTTTCATGATTATTGGTAGACTAATTAGAAGCATTTGGAGGTTGTTGGACCTACTATCAAATGAACAGTCATTCACTGCATCCTTTTATATTGGCCTCTCTGGTTACAAAGCCTCAATACACCCCAATTTGTTCTTAATTCTGGATTAGACAAACCCAGACCTCAGGTAGCAGATTTGCATGTGTGCTAGCAGAAGGGGGGGGGGAGAGAGTGCGTGTGCAAGCACATGTGAGAGAAATGTTGGCAACAAGATATATCCCAGATAAGCAACTCATTGTTCAGAAGGAGAGTCCTGTAAAGAAGAAATGGGGAGAAGAATGCCATAATGCATCCTGAGTTAAAAGTACCATAACACATCACAACTTGGACTGCTACAGGTAAAGATAAGAGACAACAATTTAATATTTTCTTCAACTTTATGATGATAATAAGAGTATAGAGGAAAAAAACATTCCATTCTAGATGCAGTGCTTAGCTTTCTTATCAACAAGTAACAGTTAGAATGATTTGCTTCAGTGTTTTTCACATCCTCATTGTTCTTCCAAGGACATGAATAATGATACTCCACATCAGAATGAACTTTTTTTTTAATGTACTCGGCATAGGAAAAGATAGAACAAAAGAACAAAAAGACATACAGAATGTGGTCATGATACCAAGTGATTCTTGGGGAAGGGGAATAGAAAAGGAGCAGTGAGAATACTTACATTCTCATATTGCTGGTCTTGTTAATAATTACAGATTTCCCAGTTTGATCCACGTTGTGATCCATGCCAAAGTAAGCAGCCACTCTGTGCACTAGCATTCGCTGATATGATGACATCTGGGGGAACTTTTTATAATGATTACTGGAACAAAACGTCAAAGGGCTCAATATAATGCAACCCCTGACATGACAGAACAATTGTAATCCACTTTTGAAAACACTTTAAATGGAGGTTAACTCAATTGTCTAAACTAGTATGCCACATATACTGCAACTTCTGGCTGTTTTCTTTTCTTTTCTTTTCTTTTCTTTTAAAGCTTCTCCTATCATACCAGCATTCTACACATCTCTGGCCATTGATTTAACTGTTTATTTTATGCAACTATATTGAGTTATAGAGGCAAGCAAAAAGTTATCTGTTTCACAGAACCAAAATTGCTGAAGATAAATCAAATCGTAGATGATTGAAATGCTTGATGCTATTTTCCCAACAGATGGTTGCAACCTGAAAATATCAGTCTGTAAGTTCATTTTAATATAAAGGGACCAGACAACTGCATACTTATTTATTTAAGCTTATTTACTTACTATATTGGCATCCTGTCAATCTTCCAGAAGTTCTTGAAAGCATACAAGGGTTTATACCTTGAGGGCTCAATCCTATCCAACTTTCCAGCACTGAGGCTGCTGTGCAAACAAGGTGTGTGCTGAATTCTGCAGTGGTGGGGGGCAGGGAGAAGCAGTCATAGAAGCTACTTCAAGATAAGGAAACATTTGTTTCCTTACCTCAGGGTTGCACTGTGGCTGCTACAGTGCTGGAAAGTTTGATAAAACTAGGTCCTGAAACATTAGAACAGCCTATGCCTTCCATAAATCTAGAGGGCTTAGGTATGAATCTCTATGCTCTCAGCTAAAAAAAAAAAAAAAAAAAAAAGACTATGACAGTATTTTACAGTGAAGGTAGTTTGAGGTAAAAAGAACAAAACTAAAAATATTTACTTAGCATTTTATATTGTATATTGTACACTGACAAGTGATTTTTAGTCAAGTAATTTTGTTAAAAGTTTGGAATCTTCACATTGCAAAGACATCGTTACGTCTTCTGAAGTAGACCTGTTCAAATACTACAAGCTAAAGACTGTCGGCATGGATTTCTAACATACAGAAGAGTGTCTTGCATGAACAGAAGACATCAAACGAAGAAATCAATAGTCTTACCTGTTGTCACTAATAAAATCAATAATTTCCTGCTCCATTTTTAACAGTATCATCCTGTCCCTGTTGGTGGAAATAAAATAATTAAATAATCAAGTCTGGGAAAATATTTTAGGCTATACACACTGAAATAATTCTGCTGGCACCTCACTGCCCCTCCCTCTCCATATAAACACAAAAATTTGGTTCTGTCAGGCCAGATGCCATCACCATATCCTGTGGCAAGGAGTACCACAATCTAATTACATGCTGGGTAAAGAAATATTTTCTTTAGTCTGTTCTAACTCTCCCAACACTCAATTTCCCCCTGGTCCTGGTGTTGTGTGTGAGGGAATCCTCCTATCCACTCTGTCCATTCCCTGCATAGTTTTTTATGTCTCAGTCAGGTCCCCCCTCAGGAGCCTTTTTTCTGGACTGAAGAGCCCCAAATGCCTTCCTCATAAGGGAGGTGCCCCAGCCCAGTAATCATTTTGATCACTCTCTTTGCACCTCTTCCACTTCCCCTATATCCATTTTGAAATATAGTTCTTGTTTTTTCCTTGCCCAGATCACTAGTTTCCCATTCACATACGGCACTATGTATGTTTCTATTTTTCCCTTTCATCGGCTTCCTGGCCACCTAAGGCCTGTGCCCAGTTCTCAGACTGCTCCATAAACCAATTCTGTGCTCTCAAGACCTGTGTAAATTTCAATCATAGCCCAACTGACAACTTTCATAAAAACTGAATGGTGGTTCTGGCAATACCATTTGAGTTGACCCTCCCCTCCCCATATGATTACAGGCATGCACAACCATGTCCTTCCCAGTGTGCCATCTTTTCTTCTCCTAATTGTGTGTCAGGGAATAGTTTGTCCAAGCCTATTCATTACATGTAATCTCAATATTATCTTAAAGCAGTGATTTTCAACCTTTTTCATCTCATGGCAAACTGAAAAGGCGCTAAAATTATCAAGGCATGTCATCAGTTTTTTGACTACTGACAAGGCATGCTGTGGTGCTAGTTGGGGGCTTATATCCCTCCAATGGCCCTACTAATATATGACCCTCCCCCAAACTCCAATGGCACAACTGAAGACCATTCAGAGCACACCTAAGTGCCATGGCACAGTGGTTGAAAATTACTGCTTCAAAGTATGTACATAATACGTGAGGAGAACAGCAAACCAGGAAGGAGAGTTTTTGGTGCACATTCTTTAAATGCAGTTCAGATAGCAGTGTTCAAACTGACTCATTAGGACACTTCAATTTCCTAAAATTTGGAAAATTCATGAACTTTATTTGTCATGACAGCAACTTATGGCCTGACTGGGCCTCACCACAAGCAGAAAGCACATTCCATTGGTGGCAACTGCTGCAAAACTGCCATAAAGCACTTTCCAGTAGTGTGTTGAGCAGTGTGTTTGCTGCATGTCATTGGCTCTCCTGCTGCCTGCCAGAGCAGGTAAGCCAGTGGGAAAGGCAGGATAGGGTGGGAGAAGGACAGAACAGGAGAGAAGCGACACTGGGTGGGAAAGGGGATGAAACTTAGAGCAGGAAGACTGCAGGAGGGGAAGGATCTGGAAGAGAAATGTGCGATGGATTCAGCAGCAGCTTCCCCAGCCCCTTCCCTCCTTGGATTACTAGACATTGCAGTGTGAGAGAATTATGTAGCAGTAAGGGGGATTTAAACCCCCTTCCCTGCTGAAGCCTCCTGATATTCCCCTGCCTATTTTTTAGCACGTCTGCCTGTTTTGGGGGGTTTTTTTTGCACAGCTGCACCAGCGGGGTGGGGGGGAGATGATAGAATTGGGTTGTAAGTCAATCAGTACCAGAGGCTTTGGTAGGACTAGTGCAACAGAACACAGATAAATTAGGAGCAACCAGCTGCTGTTTGTTCTTTTTAAGCAGGGGTGCCCAAACCCCAGCCCTGGGGCCATTTGTGGCCCTTGAGGCCTCTCAATGAGGCCCTCAGGGAGCCCCCAGTCTCCAATGAGTCTCTGGCCCTCTGGAGATTTGTTGGAGCCCACACTGGCCCGACGCAACTGCTCTCAGTGTGAGGGCGACTGTTTGACCTCTTGGATGAGCTGTGGGATGAGGGCTCCCTCCACTGCTTGTTGTTTCACGTCTGTGATGCAGTAGCGCCAGCAAAGGAAAGGCCAGCCTTGCTTTGTGCAAGGCCTTTTATAGGCCTTGAGCTATTGCAAGACCTTCATTCATTTATATGTTCATCCTTAATATATTCATTTATGTAAATGTATGTAAATTTATTCAAATTTTAAATGTAAATTAATTCTTTTTTTCTCCGGCCCCAACACAGTGTCAGAGAGATGATGTGGCCCTCCTGCTAAAAACTTTGGACATCCCTGTTTTTAAGGTTAGAATAAAGCTAATTAGATAGCCTAGTGATTCCCTTGATTTTGAAAACATTTTGAGATAATCAAGGTACACTTTAGTGAGATGTGTTTTGATTATTATGTCAGAAAAGGAGAACAGATTAACATTTTTAGCCAAGTTCTGGTCAAATTAAAAGCTATCAAAATACTAATTTATTCATTAAAGTGTTGATTTAAAGAAGTATTATTTATAAAACAGAGTCTACAGACTGAAAAACACTTGACAATACAAAACCATTACAATGTTGATTTTTTTTAAAAAGTACACAGCATTATGGTAGAAGTTCTGTTAACTTCAATGTGACTGTAGAATCTTACGATACCAGATTTCCTACTATCTGATTATTGACAGGATTAAGTTCTGGAATAAAAGGTTGACTCCTCAAAAATAAAGGATGTACTTTCAATATAGGAACACCTGAATGAATACTACGCTATCAGACTGTGGTATACAGCCAGAACAACAAGAGTAATATTGGTTAAGAACATAGGTAGTGAGCTGAAAAGTCTCAAATTACATCTCAGTTCTTCCCCCGTTGCCTGCAATATTAAGATGATGTGTGTGCGGAGCACTTGGAAACTTCCCTCCCCATTTCCCTTTGCAGTACAAATTTCCCCCACCAACCAGAACTTTCCAGTTGCTGCTTTGCTTACAAGTCAATTCCCTGAAAAGCAAAGAAAAAGGCCTCTCTTATGAACGTCCATCTGAGATGAATAAGCATTTGTTGGACAGGGCTGTACTCCTTAAAAAATTGGTAAAAATTGCTGGATTCCATATGGTGGGCCACATCAGGCCCACTAGAACTGCTACTTTAGACATTCTAAAAAATTGCTAGTTTACACCCCCTGGCTCTCAACTTGACCTGCTCTGACATCCACAGTAGGCTTTAGGGAGCACAATTTTGGGTTTCCTATCACTAGCCCTTATCATTAACCATCTTGTCAGTTTTCCAAAAGTGACCTCCAAGCCTCTCCCTTTTTTCTCACGTGGGTGGGCAGCAAAGCAGCAGCTGCACTCTGTCCTTTATTTGCATGAGCTATATCATGGTAACATTTTTTCAGCATTTTTCAAGGGTTGACAGACTTGTGACATCACCAGAATGTATCTCAGAAATGGCAGGTTTTTGGATGCATTCTTCCTAAAGATTAACCAGCAGCAAAACAGGGCTATTATTTATTATTATTAACAGTATTTATATACCGCTTTTCAACTAAAAGTTCACAAAGCGGTTTACAGAGAAAAATCAATTAACTAATGGCTCCCTGTCCCAAAAGGGCTCACAATCTAAAAGATGCAAAAGACTGCCAGCAGACAGCCACTAGAACAGACACTGCTGGGGTGAGGTGGACCAGTTACTTTCCCCCTGCTAAAAAAAGGAGCACCCACTTGAAAAAGTGCCCCTTAGCCATACATGGGGCTAATCAGTGTTCTTTCATAAACCAAGGAGCTGAAATAACTGTTTTAAGATGGCTTGCTCCCAACTGCTTTATCTAAGCAGTGGCGTAGCTAGTGGGAGGTGTGGGGTTGTCCGCCCCGGGTACCACCCTTAGGTGGGTGACACACCACAAATACCCCAACATCACTAACACCGCAAAGGTTAGGAGTAACCCCATCATGTCATATACCGTTGGATGCGTAATTTCCAGTGGAATGCAATGCAAAACACCAGGTTGAAATGTCTCCTTTCCATCAAAAGTTATGCCCAAAAAACTGGAAACCAAAAAATGCATTAAACCCCAATGGAAAATGAAACCAAGCCATATCACGCATTTACTCGCCAGTAGGCGAACTTGCCATAGTTCGTAGGAAAGGGCAGGCTGAAAGGAATCCAATGACACCAGAATGGCTCCTATCCAAAGAAAGCAGCCCCCAAAAAACACCCCAAAAGGAGGTCCCTCCCTCCAAGCAGACAAATGTATTGAGCCCTATGGAAAAAGAAAGTAAGCCACAAGGTCGCATTTACTCATGAGTAAGCAAATGTGCCTTGGCTCCTGGTCGAGTCAGGTGAAGGGGAATGCAAGGCTAGCTGCATGGTCCCAATCTGATGAAAGTGGAGCTCAACAAATGCTCCAGAAGGCAGCACCCCTCAAAAAATAAAACAGAGGCTTCAGCTGGTAAGGTTCATTTTATTTGATTTTAGCCAGGTGGGTCCTGATAGTGCTCTGCTTGAAATATAAGAATTTACACTGAACTGGGCACTGGGGAGGGCTCTCACTGATATTTTTTTTTGGGGGGGGGGTGTTCTTGCAGGCAGGCTACAGAGAAAATTCACTTGGTGGAACAGGGCTGGCTTCCCCTTATTTAATTATCTGTTTTTCTTTAATTTAATTATTTATAATTATTTTATTTTGCTTGATGATGTCACTTCCAGACATGACATCACTTCTGGTGGGTCCTGGACAGATCGTCATTCTAAAACGTGGGTCCCAGAGTTAAAAGATTGAGAACCACTACCTTAACTTGAAACAGGCCAATGAGACATCCTGGGGGGGGGGGTGGTGACACTCTAGTGACCAAAACTATGGAAATCATGGCTTTTAGGAATAATACCATCATGTTATGTACCATTTGATGCAGAATTTCATCCACTGCTTGTGGGGAAATATTCACTACATTTATTTTCTGGCCATTATTATTATTAATTTCATGTCATGTCTATTACGATCTCTCAGTCTCACCTACCTCACAGGGTTGTTGTGAAGACAACATAAGGGGGGGAACCATGTACATCACCCTGAGCTGCTTAGAGGAAGGATGGTATAAAAATGTGAATGAATGAATTAATAATTAATAATATAATAATTAATTAATTAATTATGTCATATGGGGTGACAAAAATTTATGGACCACGGGTGTCAAATGACCTAGCTACGCCTCTGTATCTAAGCAATGTAGTCGGATACTTTCAACAAGTTTTGTACTCTAAAACAAAACACAAACTAGAAATCATCAATTACAGTTTGCCTCATTGCACCTTGGATAACTCTTGGAGACAGACTACAGCTCAGTAGTAGAGTACATGCTTTGCATGCATGAAGTTTCATGTTGACCATCTGGCATCTCCAGGTAATGCAGGGAAAGAGTTATCTTTGAATCCTTGTGAAATCTACTGCCAGTCAGTGCTGACAATCCAGAGTTAGAAATGAATTTAGGGTAGCCAATGGTGCTGCATTCAGAAGCTGCTATGACAGCACATGTATCAGACTGGCTTCATTTGAGATGTACTTTCTTTTGAGTCAGCCTTTAGATGCTGTCTTGCAAAACTGGAGAGGCTGTGCACGTGTGTGTGCAGCTAACTCTCAGAACAAGTAATTAAGCTATGGGAAATGGAAAGCTTAGAGTACATGCTGCTTTTTATAGGGGTTCTTGCTAAAATCAATATGCTTTCATAGTATCTTAGTTATTATTTCCCACACCATGACCACCACTTTTTCTAGAGCTAACACTACATTGCTCCCAGTTGCTAAGACCTCAAGCCACATACAAGAGGGATTCTTACCTGGGATTATTCTTTAATGTGTTAACCAGAAATTCGTGCAAATCTATGCCTGTTGAGTCTGTATATTCTTGGCTGCAGTCTGAAAAACACACATTACTAATAGTTTCATTTCTAAAAAGGTTAAAAAAAATTAAAGCCATTGTGTGAAGGAAAGCTTTTCCCTTCTCCAGCTGTCTGATAGAGTGCCTGGTACATGCAGGCTGTGACTTACATTAGCAGAACTACTCCATAGAACAGAGGGAGGTATCCATTCTACTAATATACACAACCAACAGCTATAAGCACCAAGTATATCAGTTATTAATACAAAGTGCTGTCCTTTGGAACAAGACAAGGGATAGAAGCATACTTTCATGGCTTAAAGACTTTAGCAACAAGTTAAGTTATGCTTTAAAGAAAAGTGACATTTAGATCCACCTAATTCCAAACTCTTTCAACTGCCCAAGACAAGGGCCAAGTTACAGGTGAATCCTATATTTTAGACAAAGATGAATTTGCCTGAGAGGGATTAAAAAATACCAGCAAATGCAAAAAAAAAGTGGTTTTCAGTACTGGTTTTGTAATTTTGCTGGACACAATATATTTTTCTTCTTGACTAGTTCAGAAGTTTTTTTCCCTAAATTTTTCCTAAAGCAAATTACCAAGGTGAATTTCCCCTGCTCAGAAGAAACATCTGCAAAATTTTGGGGAAGAATATTTTGATAGGCTAGCACTTTCTATACATCCCTATGCACCAAAAGACAATAGTACAGGTCCAGCCTATTTATACACGAATTTGACTCAAATGGCCACTGCAAATGGAGAAGGAATGTGCTGATCTCTGGAGAAGGGGAAAAATGCATCCCTTTAAAATCAGTTTAAAAAACTGAACAGTCCTTTAACAATAGTCTCCTTAATGAGAGAGAGAGAGAGAGGGCAGCTGGCTGACAATCCATCAATCCTTCTCTCTCCAGGTAACCCATACCTTCCCCTAAGCACTTGAAAGAAAGGTGATCACTTTGCATTGGTGAAGGGAGGGACTGAGTGAAGTGCTTGGAGGATGACTGATTGATGGATTGTCTTCTTAATGACTCTTATCTTACATCAAAAGGTCAGCAAGGCTATTTTTAAATCACCAGAGCAAAGAAACTTTGTTTAATAAATTGATTTGCTATAGTCCGTTTTTTGCCATCTACGTGAGTGCTTGGAGCAGAACCCATGTGAATAATGAGGTTCAACCTGTACATTTTAATTCTAAATATATGCATCCAGATTCATCCATTTTTCTAGATTCACCCATGACGTGCATATCCGTTAGTCAATCCATAAACATTCAGCCCAGGTCACATTGCATTTGTATGAATGAAGATTTGCACACCGATAGAGTGCTCTGCAGACTGGACTACTGGTTTAGTCATCAAATGATACTGAAAAAATTATCCAAGGAGCTACTAAGCATCTAAATTTCAGGTGTGCATATGTGTAGGCAGCAATGGCGCACACAGTTTTATTCACAATTGGTTTCCCATAGCCATTAGCCCAAAACTTCATAAAGTATGAACTTTATGATATCATAAGGAAGTTTGCCAGATCTGTATACTTACAAACACATCAACAATCTGCTGACAGTCTCTTTACACATTCTGTAAAGAGACTATCATACTCTTAAAATGTGTGACAGTCATTTCAATTATATATTAAAAGACAAGTATGATCCAAGGCTAAAAGTCTAAGGGTTTATTTTCCAACAAAATATAAAGATACACTGCCTCAGGTCAAATGAGGGGAGATCTATGCGTGGCAATTTGTTTATGACTGTGGCAACCTATTTCTGATCTTGGATCTGACCCCTACACATATGGAAGGGTCTGCAAGAGAAGGGAATATAGTCCTTAATCCAGTAACTCTGGTTGCGTGCATGGATCAAAAAATTTCCACACACAGAAATTTCCACATATCCCCTCTTCCATTTGGGGATAAGTGACCTATCCTAGGCATCCTTCCATCTAACCACATGCTGATCATCACAGCAGCCATTTTCAACATTTTTCATCTCACAGCACACTGACAAGGTGATAAAATTATTAAGGCACACCATCAGGGCTTTGACAATTGACAAGGCACACCTCACTGCCAAAAGGGGGCTCCCATCCCTCAAAGGCCATACAGATATGTGACCCAAACTCCTGCAGCTGCAGTACCATTCGTGGCACACCAATGTGCCATGGCACAGTGGATGAAAATCTCTGACTTTCAGGTCTGGATCATGTAGCTTTCAGTGTGTATTGTGCCACTAGCGATTGTTCTATGATACCACATGAGAAAGGATGGCTATACTGTATTTTAAAATTATGTTTAAAATCATGTACATACCTGTGCATTGTGCACATTCAAATACAAATGCAAAAACATCCCATGCAAGACTCCTCTTTGAGTGGGATGGCAGGGGAGTGGCCCTCAATACAGAAACCGGCTTAATGATTTTGTTTTATTCACTCATTATGTAGCTCTCCATATTGAATCTAGGGTGAGAACCACAACAGATCTCTGGGTCATGCTTCCCTCTCCTGTGCCTTTCTGGAAAATCAGGACATTTTGTGTTAACTTAAAATGTGAGATGTTTTAATTCACTTGTTAATAATGCAGGAACTGCACAAACCTGAGGTTCATGACTTCTCACTTTAGGTCATGAGGAGCCAAGTTACTAGTGAACAGATACATCAAGTTCTCCAAAGAACAATAAATGCTCCTACTTCACAGAATTTTGTATTCCAGTGTGTTTGGCAGGTCTGCACTATTTGTGAGCCACCAGGTTGAACTGGTCACATATCACGGTCTGCTACTTCACCTTTTTTTGCAGTTATTGGGCTGCAAGATAGTCGGTCCTACAGGGAATCCATTCTAGGACCACCCTCACCTCACGGATAATCAAATATGCGTGGGGGGGGCCTACCAGCAAACCAGAAGTGCTTCCCCAAAGACTCTGGGAGGGCTTCTGAAGTGCTTCTGAGTCACTTTTTCAGCCATGCACAACATCCCCACTCCTCAGGAAGCCTCCCCAAAGTTCTTCCAAAGCATTCTGGAGGCTGTGCGTGACCTCCCCGTGACCTCCTGGATGCGACCGGAAGACACTTCCAGTTGTGTATGAGAGGTCATGTGAGGCCCTCCAGCATAGGTTCCACACCCATGTTGAGTCAAATCTACGGGTGCCAAAACCATGGATAAGAAGGACCCACTTTATCTGAGTCCCTGGGAGTCTGCTAAACATACCTGGGCAAGCTCTATGTGAGTCTATGGGTCACAAATACTGCAAGTTTAGTATATACTAAGTATATATTGTATGTTTTCTCCAAACAATGTGTAAACAAAGACACATACTACAACTTCACGAACATATAGAAAATATCAAATATATGTACAAATTCACTCAAATACACTTACAAGCATATACAGTCTCACATAAAAAATGTCTTAATACGTGACTATGATAAATGGCTAAATAATGACTTAAATGTTTTTGTTCACCTTTTGATAACATTCTTATCTTGGGTTTTTCACTGTTTCTATCTTTTTCTTTGTTTTTATCCTTTTCTTTTTCTTTCTCAGAGTCATCTTTACTAGATTTATCCTCTTCTTGTAGGCTGGGGAAACTTGAAAGTTGTAGTTGTATTGGTTCCTGTTGAAAAAAATATAATAATTTAGGGCCAGATTCAGGAAACTTGGCATGGCTTCAAACTGCATGACGACGTGCACGCTTAGAAAAGCTGAAGCCAGACATTATCTGGTAAACTTATTCTTAGGAAAATGATGGTGTACATGTAGGGGCAAATTTTTGCTTCCTGATAAATATTTCGATTATACTTTCGAGAATCAGAATTTTGTCCTGAACTGATAAATGTCTTAATTTTAAAAGGTACTTACTACAAAGTAACTAATTTCCTGGCAGTAAGTTCAGTTGGGTTCAAAGTGCTTTACAAAATAAATGTTTAGGGGCTACAGTTGTAATCTTAAGGATGGAATTGTAACCTTCCAAAAAAACACCACTGAAACTAATTTAGGATCCAATACTATCCAACTTTCCAGCACCGATGCAGCCGCAGTGCAGCCCCAAGATAAAGGAATAAAATGTTCCCTTGCCATAAGGAGGTCTCTGTGACTACCCCCCCAACGCAAGATGCAATGCATGCCCCATTGGTATGGTTGCATTAGTGCTGGTAAGTTGGATTGGGCCCACAGTGCTTTTCAAAGTAAATGTACTGAAGACAGAAGCACTCCAGCCTATGCTCACTTAGCTTGAAAAGATGCAGTTCAATTTTAGTAGTTAACTGTATATTTTTATGTTACAGTATCAGAAACAGGCACCTGACTGTGTTAAGCCTAATTGCTTTAATTGAAAATGTGGATTAAAAAAAAAACAAACCTAAAATATATCATAATCACTTGTGTACTGATCCCAAACATGTTTTCTTAGATGCTTACACTTTGTTTCACATGCTAAGGAGCAAAACTTAAGTATTGTGCTAATTATATTCCCATATTAACAATGCTTGAAAACTTGATTTAAGTAGTAAGTGAATTATCTCAAATGTCCACACTATTGATGAATATTACTGAAAGGGCCTAGTCACGTTAACATATATTTCAGATTTCTAGGTTAATCAACAAACACATTAAAATCTTAGAGAAGATTTTATGAAATGTAAATGTCAGGGACAAAGGCTTTTAAATGTACTTCTCTACTGCTCATAAACACAGTCTGTACACAGTTATGCCCACTTGAGTCTCCTTGAAATCAATTAAGAGTGCATAACTTTAGGTTTGATGATGAACCATGAATCTCAAGTTGTAGTCAATAAACTAAAGGGTTATTGCAGAAAATATTCTGCAATAACGCTATTTATAATTAAAAGCTATGCCTAAATCACAGTAGCAAGTTCCTTCAAATAATCTGGTTAGCTGATGAAGTCCAATTGTATTATTAATTCTTCAAAAAAGGAGAAGAATTCTAACATTTTTAGTTTTTTTATAATCCTGAAGTCAAAGTCACTATTATAAAGCACTTGATTTTTACAAGAGATGAAAGAAAAGACAGACTTTACATAGAGTCTAAAACAGACATATAAGCATACAGCATATACTTTGTGCCATACATATAACATACCATTTCTACGTATTCATTGCATTTGAAATAAACACACACAGAAGTGCTGCAGAGTCGTAAAAACAATCTATTGTTTGTTTCTTATATTCATTTTTATTGATTCTTTTTCTCAATAATAAAATTACAACGTTGATAAATACATTCATACAAGATAAATGTAGCGGAAAACAGAAGATGTTCCATTTGCAATAATACACGGGTAAACCAATATTATAACATTAGAGGCAACATTTTTTTTTTCCAAAAGTAAGGACAGAGTGTGCGATCAGGTAAGCTTTCAAGATCAAGTAATACAGGTAACAAGATTTTTCCTACACAGGAAAATCAAGGCAAATTTTTTTAAATATAATACAAACATTAGGTCTGTAGTACAATCCATACCTTGTAGTACTGGCAATGTACTATACATTCTGATAATTTAGACCCTGTGCTTTGTAAACAGCTAAGAGAAATGAATAAAGAAAATTCCAAACTAACTCAAAAAAGTAAACAGTTTCTATTGGCACAATGTTTCCAATATCCTTCAGCCAGTTCAAGGAGGAAAGCACAGGTCTAGTTTTCCCAGTGCAAAGTTAATTAGCATTTAAATCAAGTACACTTCCTATTTAATTTATTATGTGATGCCAATCATCCTAAAGAGGCAGGCTATGGTGGCACAAATATACTAGCTACTGCACTCTTTACAATATGGTCAACAATCTCCTCAGTACTGCACCAAATAGTGGCAGGAACCAGAAGAAATGTGGAACCCAACCCTCTGCAGTCTGGCATGGGGTGGGGGGTAGTTTTTAAGGTATTTACCCCCAAACCTGCTAGTCTCAATGGAATATAACATTCCTTTCTCCTTTGCAGAGAATATATTAGAAACTACCATGCAACATTTAATACAGTCTTAATATATTTATATTATTCTCCTCTTCAGTCTCCAGTTAAAACAATAGAAAACACAAATAAAATGCAGAACAAAAGCCACAAATTTCTAATAATGCAAGTTGAGCCAAAGCATAGTGGTTTTTTTCTCATAATATCTACCCACAACTGATAAAATAACCTGTTTATTGTCCTACTGCATAATTGTCATTGTAGAGCAGCGAGAAGGTACAAAACCCCACAGCTCAATATGATATGGGGTAGTGGGTTTTTTGGTCTTTCAAAAAATAAAACTCTCCATGATAAAGAGTCCAAAGAGGACAGCTAGCTTGCTTCATTTCAAGTTAATAGAGGAAAGTCTTAGAAAGTACACTTAAATGTGATATTTGTTTTGTGCTAACAAAAGTTATTCATTCTCTATCTCCTTTCCCTCTCTATGGCTGATCTCATTCTTCAATAATACATCTGAGTCTTCAAGTAAGAAATACTGCCAGGAAGCTTTCTTTTTTTTTTCTTTTTTCTTTTTTTTTCTTTCTAAATTTGCTATTATAAGCAATGGAATAAAAATGTTAACTTTTTGCAGTATGTGTTAAAGAACGGTCTTGCAAAATTCTGAAATCTGTTGGATCAAATTTTCCTGAACTGATCCAAATATATCTTTCTTTGGAATAAATGGCATACAACACCAATACAGACTAATCCAAATACATGCATTGCAATATTGGAAAATTGGCACCAAAAACCAGAAAAATGAATGATGTGGAATACAATGCACTGTTTTTTCTAGATTACTATGCCTTGGAGAGGGTAAAGAATTTAGTTATATTACTATGAAATAAGTCAAAGGGAATGGATACAAAATGAACCTTGCATGACTTAGAAGCCAGAGTGGACTCAGTACTATGCCTGGTGTAGTCTTAAAAGAGATAGCCTTAGAGAATAACAATTCTATCTTTTTTTTATTTGTTTGAATTTTTTAAAAAATAATTAATCTGAATTCTTTTAAATTCTTTTCCATTTGTTGAATTTTTCAGGGGGTCTGGAAAAAAAAGAGAGCAAATAACACCCTGTAACATACTGTACAGCTACTCATTTATTTCAAAATAAGTACACGCTAGAAACCAGACAACTTCTAAAAAGAAAATCAAGTACACTCTCATGTAAGGGGATTTTGGCTTCCCAAAACCAAGAAATGTCTTTAAAGCCCAAATATTCCATGTAGTCATGCAAGTGAGAGGGAAGTTAACCATGCAACTAATGGTAGTAATTTTAGATACCTGATTGTCATTCTCTGTTTCAAGACGAGGGGATGATTCTTCACATACAGCAAGACTCCGTACCAGTTTCCCCTTCCCTCCTGACTGAAATAGAGAATAAAAATAAGAAATCACTTCTGAACAACTGATGTATACAAGTACTAGCCATCTATACTAAGTTTCAGATAAACAGAGACCTTAAAATAGCAAAAGCCGTTTTTTGACTTACATAAGTATTTGTAGCTGGGAAGGGATGAGGATAATGTATGAGAATACAGATAGAGGGAATACTGAATATAACTTATTGTCTATGCCGAACTGAATGTAAACTTTAAAATGGCAGCCAAAATGCAAATGTTCATTAAAAAACAATTTGTGAACCATATTTAATTTTAAGCAGTTTGTTTATTGTTGGTATTGGATAACACAATGGCATTATTCCATCATTGAATAATAAAATATACCAATTGTTGCTTGCCTATCTCCTTCTATCTTTGAGTTCCCTAAGCCACTCTGAGCTTTGGGAACTATTAGTTCATATAGGTAAAGTATATCCGGAACAGGAAAAAAACAGATCTTTTTCTCTCCGATGGTATAGCTCTAGAATGGTAGGGCACATATAACAAAAATGCATGAAAAGACCAGCAGCTTGAACTGTAAGAGAAGAGTCACTGTAAGTCACTGGGGGGGGGGTAGCCACTCAAACTATCATGAAAGCCCATTGACCCGACAACACCCATCTACCACACAAATGAAAGACACAGGAACAAGCTGCCATATTCAGACATATGCACGCAACTTTTCATCTCAAGTCATTCATCACATCTCTGTGGAAGCAACTGAAAACTCTACCTTGAATCTCTTTTTCTGCTGGTTCTGGTTAGCACCTCGCTTCTGTGAATAGCAAGTGACAAATTATGCATTACCACTGAAAAATATGCATAACAGCATCTTTTAGGGATAATAGGAATAGCAGCACTTTATTAAATCATTCATTAAGCACCAATTTCATGTGGTGTTAACTTGCCAACTGTTGGACTTAAGAATGACTCCTTAATATGTCTTTGAATTAATATCTCTGGGGATGACAAGCCATGATTTTTTAAAAATTAAGACAGCAACTGTTAACCTGCACATGCCTGCTCTCATCTGATCTCGGAAGCTAAGCAGGGTCAGGTCTGGTTAGTACTTGGATGGGAGACCGCTTAGGAATACCAGGTGCCATAGGCTTATACCATAGTCTTTTGAGAATGAAGGTTGCCAACCAAAGACAGCTTTGTCCCATTCAAATTCCTCTCTTCAAAAAAATATTTTCTTCTTTTTGTAATATGCGTTTAAGAACAAAATTAATTTCAGTGATTTGAAAAAAAAAACATTTCTTAGTAAAGTACAAGAACTTGTGGTTAGATACATTGCTATAAAAGTTGTGATGGGAGAACTCTCCCCCCCCCCCATTAAGTGTTTCTCAGGGGTTTCTCGCAATCTACGACATTTTCCCTTTTGGGCAGTTCCAGAGTGATCTGATATGCATTCCGTTGCATTTGTATTCGAGAAATTATTATTAACAGTATTTATATACCGCTTTTCAACTAAAGTTCACAAAGCGGTTTACAGAGAAAAATCAAATAACTAAATGGCTCATACTTCATAGCCTTTCAACATAACAATACTAATGACAAGGCAATATGAATATAAATTTATAGAAAATAAAATCTTCTCTTCCATTTTGAAAAATACTTCAAATATGAGAAGAGAAGGAAAGATGGTAGAAAAGTCTACACAAAATTTTAACAGAAGTCACTTCTTACCTGGCCATTCTCATCTTTGTCATCTGCCTCTGAGCTTTCGGTCGTATTAAGAATGCAGTTCTCTTGCTGGGAGATGGCCGAGTCTAGCTCATTTCCAGTTTCCCCAGCTTTGCCTTGCTCAGACATTCTCCCAGATAGAAATTAAAAGAACCAGATTTGATGACCTGGAAGGTCAAGACATTAAAAAACAGAATAGTGGTGAGATTTGTTGCTTTATTCCCATGAGAAAATTTTTTATTTCCTTCCTGATGAACTAACAAAGCATACTAAGTAGTTCAAGAATTGGGGCAACACAATTCAGCAGAAAGTAATGGATTTAAGTAGATAAAGTTGAACTGCATAATTGCAAATAAGCAAAAAAGGGAGGTTTCAAGTGCTTATTACGGTGGAGAATAAAAATGCAAAAGGTGTCACTTCAATTCCTCACCCTTCTCTTGTCATCCCACAGCTGCAAAAGTTGGGATGGAAAAGAAGTATTTTTCCAAGAATTAGATGAAACAAACGAATGGTAACCTATTCATGCTTCTAGGTTGAAGGCACATCAAGTAGACTAGATCCTCCACCAGAATGTCAATCTCTCTTTAAAAAAATACCACACATTCCTATCAGTCAGTCATTCCTCTGTGTACACATAAAAAGGTTATAGCATTATCTACAAGAAAGGAAAAATTAAATTTGGTTGAAGAGGTAATAATTCAATATAAACATTAATTCTAAATTTGGCAATAAAGCTGCCCTGGTCAACATCTCTAGGCATCAAACTGACAGCTCCATTATAAAAATCATAAGCCTCTTCCAAACCCCATGTCACTCTCCAGCAAAGTGGAAATCTTCCTGGAAGCCTTTGGCAGGGTGGCTCTGATGAAGATATCTTAACTGCACAGCGTTGCTCTCAGTTCACAATAGTCTGTTGTAGAGGAGCTCAAAATGGCTTTTCAAAGTTAAAGCCTATTATTATTTTTTTCCCTCTCTCTCTCTCTCTCTCTCTCTCTCTCTCTCTCACTATCCAAAAAATACCCTTCTGACACCTCCCCTACTGATCAGTTGTCAAATGTATCTCATGAATAATTTAGTACTTTTTGTTCTCCCCCCTTTGCCTTTTTAAAAAAGAATCCATCTTAAAAGAAAAATAAGTGCAGTAGAAAAGAAGAGTTATTTCAAAACAGATTTTAGTGTTTCGCCCTTCTCACAATATAATAATGGTTATTAGATAAATCTGTACTTGTCCTTGCTTCTTTTTACAGGTTGCAATTAACATTGAACATCTCTTTTTAATGCCTCCTTTCTTTGTTTGTTACAAAGTGCATGCTTTTTAAAATAAAATTTAGAAAGATTTTTCTTGTAGTATTTGCTTTGGCGATTTAATAGGAAGATCACAAAGGGACCTGCTCCATCATTAAATTTTGGAATGATTTTGCTAAGAACTCACAACAGTGAGATTCTTTTAAAACTTGCATTGTTTGTATTTCTTTATATGTAAACACCGAGGGGGAAAAGCTGGATGGTTTAATGACTTAGCTGAACACAATTAGACACACTACTAATTTACCTGGATATTCTGCTACACTGTCAAGATGATGCCTTTCCCCCCCTCTACAATATTACCTTTTTCTTCCAAATTTATCCTTTTGGGTAAAGGGCATTTCTTTCTGAAATCATGAATTCCTTTTCACAAACTGAAACATGACGGACGTTAATTCCGTGGTATGAATTTATTTTAACCCTTAACCCTATTGCTTGGCAAATACTCAAATGACACGCACACTTATAGCACCCTTGCAAACCTGATGGGGTCTCGCGTGCATGATACGAGTCACAAAAATTAAGCCTTCTTCTGCCAGTAGGTGTATAACAAAGAAGCCATTTACCTTCAGTGCTGCGTTATTCTTGATGCTTTTCTATCAGTTTCTGTTGCTCCTCACTGGTTAAATCCACACAAGTGATCAATGACAACGTGAGTCCCATGACCCCATTAACAGTTCAGAGTGCCAATCTCCATGCTGTTCCTTTACAGAGTTTGACAGATCATCATCATCAACCTGGTGGGGAGGGAAAAAAAAGACAAGAAGTAAATACCAATAATAATGGTTATAATCATGGTAGGGTTAAAAGATAAAATAGAGACCAGATTTCTAACACTAATGACAAGCTTCAAGCAAATCAGTTTCACAGCTTGATCCAGCTCCACCTGTCTCAAAAACTGTGTGCTTCTTCTCTAATGAAGGCTAGAGCCGGCTGTTCAAGTCATAACAGCTCCTACGCACTAAGCTAAAATTAACAATTGCATATTATGTGCCGAAGATTACTCACTTCAATTTTAACCTTTTTAGTGAATTCTAGCACTTTGCATTAAAAAAAGGCTCATCTGTTTGCTTCAATGGAAATCAATATTGTGGTGAAGGGGGGAAAAATGTCTGCTCTGCAACCAAAGCTTCAATCTCAATTTTGAGGATTAATGCTGGATGTATTTTTTTTAAATGACCTCAATAGCAGGTATAAATGAGCTGATTTAATAATGTAGAGCCATTAAAATGGCTAAGAGGGAGTTAACAATTCTGAGCAATGGAAATTAGGAAGAACTTAGAATAATGTGGGGTGTGAAGAAAAAAAAGATTGCTTAGGGAGAGAGACAGAAGGAATGATTACTTCAAAAACACATTACGGCTATGTTTGTAGCGAATGTTGCTACCAGATGGGCGTTGGGTTAAAATGAAAAGTGAGAGGTTAAAAGGAAAATAGAAACATTTACAAAGTACTAAAATATCATGACTGCCTTTTGCAGATCTAGGCTTGGCAGATGCCCGATAATCTGAAAACTCAACCACAAAAATCCTCATTAAACCTTTAGATGCCATGTACTAGCAAATTCTAACATACAACAATTTCTAATGTGCAGTGGCATCAGAAGCAACCACTTTAAGGCAAATTATATTCTACACAGAAACCAGTAAACAATTTATTTCAATTAATGTTATAAATATAACAGTGTTTTTTAAACACACACTCACAGGCGCGCACATGCACGCACGCACGCACACACAAAGCTCACCACCAGATTTATTCTCATCTCCTACTATATTCAGAGCTAATCAAGCACAGCATATTTTAGTACACAATTACCTGGAGGTAAATATGTTTCTCTCATGCTTTACTGTTTTATATGTAGCAACACTATAAATGTTATCTTCCCCTTGGAGTTTAATATTAGCAGAAACTTATCATCAACGTGGTAATTGTCCTTTGAAAAAATAACTTAATGGTGTTCCAGCCCAAGCGATGGGAGTGGTCAAAGTGCCTTGAGAACAAATCATTTACTAGCAGAATAAAACAGACTATCCATTCTTTAAAAAAAGCCAACCAAACAGCAAGGAAATGAATACCTTTCAAGCTCCAAGGAAAACAAAACAAAACCCTTGTTACCTTATCTCACAAGAAACAATTGGTGGAGAAAAATAATTGTGAAAACTAAAATCAAAAGACTACCAACCTAATAGAGATTTTTGTTCTACAGCTTCACCATCCATTAGCAAGACAATCTAGGATTCAACAGCACATCTGAATGTGATAACAACCAGGGCCGGCCCATCCATTCAGCCTACTGAAACTGTTGCCTCAGATAGCAGATTGATGGGGGGGGGGGGGTGCCCATTTTTGTTTGCCTACTTGCCTCCACTGCTCCTCCTCCTCCTTCCATGTCCTGGTTTGGAAAAGGGGAACAGAGAAGAAGAGGAAATAGGAAGGGTAGGAAAATGCTGAGCTAGAACTTTGGATGGCAGGAGTTGCAGAAGCTGGCACATTATCAGGTAAGGGCAGCATTTGGCATGCCACCTCAGGTGCTAGGAGGTCATGGGCCGGCTCTGCTAAGAGCTACTGAAAACTCAGCAAGATGCAGGACAAAAGCTGACAAAGTTGTAGATCTTTTGTTGCACACAAGAGTAAAGATATAATGGGCCTTTGGCCTGATCCAGCGGGGCTCTTCTTATGTTCTTTCAACTGAAGCCTCTTAGAAACAAACTGCAGTCAAATGAACAGGACCATCTTCCAAGTAATGCATTTAGGATCAGGATATTAAGCTAAAAACTACACAAGAAGGTAAACCTGCACAAAAATTAAAAATCCAATTTAAAACTTGAGCTAATTTAACACTGAAATCAAAGTACACAGTCATGTTTTACGGGATGGTTATGTAGGAAAGCTGACTCTTGGGGGGAATTTTGCCGTGATGAACTGGCTTTGCAAACCTGAGTTTCGTGTCAATATCATTATTTAGAAAGAATATGAATATATGCATCATGAACTTGAATTTATGGCGCAAATAAACGTAAGCTGCCATCTGTTTCACTCTGTAAGACTGAGATCCAATCTGTTCTTCCCAGCTCAGCAGCATCCATCTGCCTTTGAACCCCTATGACTATGAGTCCAAAATCTAGCATGTGTGCCTATAAATAATCCCCAAATTTATCTTAACACTGAATATTCCCAGGTCTGTGCTCAAAGAACTAAAAGACTGTTAAGTCAAGAGCCCTGACCTGAAGCAGAATCTTCCATATTCTACTCCATAAAATCCAGAAAACAGTGGTACCCAACCAGAGACTAGCAACACAATCCTATGCATGTTTACTCAGAAGCAAGTATCACTTATTCAATGGGACTTAATAACAGGTAAACTTTATAAGATTCCAACCTAGGGATAGTTAATATGCAACAGTTCAACTGCGGAAGTTCTTGCTCAAAAGTCAAATCAAGAAAAGAGCCAAATAAAAAAAAAATAGCATAAAATCTGTGCCTTCATCATTAACGCTATTCTCTGTGCAGGGCAGAGGGGGTATGATTCCATTTAAGTCTTTTACACATGTCAAGGAAAAGCCATTCACCAGTGAAAAGTGCAACCCTAATGAACACAAGCCCATCCAACATCCTGATATATGTTTTTATCTGCTTTTAAATTATGTTTTTAACTTGTTTTAACCTTGTTTGTAAGCCGCCTTGAGTCCCTTTGGGGAGAAAGGCGGGGTAAAAATAAAGTATAATAATAATAATAATATCTGAGGAAGACTGCGGTAGAAAAAAATCTCAATATCCAATCTATCCATAGTACAAGTTTGCCACATTCTGTTAACTGGCACTGCATGTTCTGCCATCCCTTATTTTAAGTGGTACTACTTATTTCAACAGTTTGAATCTAACCCTCAGATAAGTGGGAACCCATTCTCTGTGCCAATTAACTTTGTTTTTAGTCTTACTACTAACTCCAAGGTTGAATGTGTCTTACTTTTACTGCTTCCTGATACAATTCTCTGAGTTGTCCCCTCTAGCATGCAGGCTGCCTGCCTGTCTATAAGCTTCATGTTTATAGCAAACAGTAAATGTAAAACAAATTCAAACTTAGCGTTAGTGGTGAGACAGAAAACAAAGGTTAATGGGTACATTGGGGGGGGGTGCTAGGCTCCCTGGGTCTGTGGATAAGTGAAACCACAGATCTGGATCCACCTCTATACTGTTTATATAACAGTACCATACAAAATATTGGATACCCCTTATTTAAACACATTATTCAACCCAACTCATTTTTACTACATTTTACACAGTATGCGTCCCTTACTTTAGACAGAATTGTATTGCCCTCTATTTTTAATAAGGAAATTCCATTAGCAAAGTGTACTGTTATCAGATTTGATGGTATTGGGCTTTAGAACGGAAGCACAATATTTTCCCTATAGATGATACTTGTTCTCTCTAACTAAAAGTAATGTGAAAGAGTTATTTTGTCCCCAGGCAGAGTGAGTAGAGTTTTTAAAAGGCAAGTTAAGGCCAAACTGCATGTTACATTAAGGGTGTGTAATGGAAATGCGCAAGATCCCTTGAGGAGATAGGGTATGGTATCAACAGTGGCCCCTTGCTCTGGCAGGTATGGGGAGCATGGGGTTAAAACCAGGGTCTTATATTGCAGTTAGTGTGCTGCACAGCTGCAGCCACCTGCAGGCAACAAGGCCCTCAGATTTAAAAGCAGCACCTGGAAGAAGGAAAGGGGGTGGGTGTAGAAGGAAGGAGCTTGGAGGCACGAGGATGGACTGAATGACTGGGGACTGGTTTGTGGCTGCCACACCCAGGAGCTGCTGGAGAAGCTGCTGGTGTTGCACTTCAGTGGCAGGAGAGTGGAGAAAGGAGGAACTCTGCAGGTTGAACAGGTGAGTTACCCTAGTGGTGGGGTCCAGCAGTGCTTTCTGCAGGATTAGGGATATTTTGAGTGAAGGGGGAAGTAATTAAAGTGGGCACAAATTCTCTAGATCAAGTTTGGAAAGAGAATTTGGTAAAACAGGGTACAATCACTGAGGTAACGGCAATGCAGCTCCAAGGTAAGGGAACAAACATTCCCTTACCTTGAGGAGGTTTCTGTGATTGCCACCCAACTGCAGGATGCAGCACATGCCCCACTGGCACAGCTATGACAGTGTGGGAAAGTTGGTTAAGATTTGGTCTTAAATATGCAATTTGGCCTTGAGATCAGGCCTGGGAAGGGGGGGGGGCAAAATCCTCAGGGCCTGGGCCTTGACAAAACAAACCATGTATACAAAACAAGTTTATTCAGGGTTGCATTTCCACTTGTTTTAATCCACTACTATTACCACAATGCATTCTGGAGATAAGAGTTTATGCCAGTGATTTTCAACCTTTTTCATCTTACGGCACACTGGCAAGGCACTAAAATGGTCAAGACACACTATCAGGTTTTTGACAAGGCACACCATGCTGCCGGGGGGGGGGGGGAGGGTTCACATCTCCCATTGGCCCAACTAATAAATGACTTCCCCCAAATTCCTGTGGCACACCAGTGTGCCATGGCACAGAGGTTGAAAATGGTTGGCTTATGCAGTAACCATCAATCAGCCCAGACCAAACTGAGGACTAACAGTGCAAGCCTACGCATGACTATTCAGAAGTAAGTCAGTCTGTTCCATGGGGCTTACTCCCAGGAAAATAGGTATAGGATTGAAGTCTCTCAAGTTCAGCAAGAAGGCCTTGCAAGGCCTAGGAAAGGCCCTGAGGTCCAGCCTAAGGGGCAGTAGAGTGGCAGGTCTTGGCAAGAGAGCTAAACCAAGATCTTAAAAGAGCTGAAATACTCTTTCCATCTTCAAGGAAAGAGTCAGAGATCCAGCTTTTGATCCAGCCTTTCGGCAAAGCTCCTGACAGCCTGAGCTGCACCAGTCTATTCCTGGGCATGTTTGCCTGTTCTACAGCTTCATCTTGGGCAGCTGCTGAAGGAACTACAGATGCCTGTAGCTAGCATAGCTCAGACCATTTTTTGAGATTCTATCTAGAAGGGTAATGCACTGTTGATGTGCTCTTTTCTATGCTAAAGTTCTTAAAATCTTTTCTTCCACTTAATATAATTTTCCTCTATTGCTGTTAACCTTACATCAGTGCAGTTCTTATTGTTCCGTCTTTCTCATGAGCCCATCTATTCTTGGATCATCCACATTTTCCCAACAAGAGCAACCAGATACAATGGAGGACACAATGCCATTAACCACTGCATAGAAGAGGAAGTTTTGGCAGGTGCAGCTTTTTAAACCCTTCCATGTTGAGCTCCACCTACCAAAATTCCCTCTTCTATGCAATGGTTACAGTGGAAGGCAGGATACCTATCCCTATCTCAGCCATTTTCAACCACTGTGCCATGGCACACTAGTGTACCGCGAGTGGTCCACAGGTGTGCCACAGGAATTTGGGGGAAGGTCATTTATTAATAGGGCCAATGGGAGACGTGAGCCCCCACTGGCAGCATGGTGTGTCTTGTCAATTGTCCAAAACCCTGGTGGTGTGCCTTGAGCATTTTATTGCCTTGCCAGTGTGCTGTGACATGAAAAAGGTTGAAAATCACTGCTTTATCTGCATTAGCAGAGTAGAAGTGCACTGAAAATGCATTAAAGCTGTATCGGAAATGCAGCCCAGGTCTTCATAAGCACCAACACGTATTAGTACAATTCAAACATGGGAAAGTGAAAACTTACACCTTTACAGCAAAACTATTAAGGCCCAGCAGCAGTTCACTGAATTCCTAGATCCCAGAAGAAGAAAAAGCAAATGAGGACTTTGCTGAGGTAGAAGAGATGCAGTACCACTGTTCAAAGTAAGGAAATTTTCTCATTCTGATAAATATTTTCAATGACTATAGTTTCAATCTTGCTCATGTTAAATTAAAACTGTTAATTAAAACTTGCTTTAAAAATGTAGTAAGATCTGGTTTGTAGGAAAATTTAGGAAGAAGGGACCAATCGGGCATCTCGCCCTGGGCCCAATACTAGCTCTCAGCAGCCCTGTTTGAGACTTAAGAGGAAAACAAAACTCTTAACATAGCAGCCACAGGTAGCTTTACCAGTCTTGGCACCAGAGTGCATGAGAAGAGGGATAACTAGCTAAAATGACAATTGTGTTTTGATGCTGCTATAAACCCCAGAGGGGAAGCATCCAATGGAATGGAAGCTGCCAACTCAGCCGATGAAATCCTCTTTACCTGAACAAAAAGCTTTGGAGGCAAGATTATCATCAGGACTATAACACAAAAGTTAAACACCACTTCCACATGCACTGCAACCCTTGTAAGTCCACTATAACTAACAGTTAAAAGCACACACATGGGGACAACATTTAATGTAATTAATAGGACCAATATTTTAAAATGCTGAGAAGATATGCAATAAATATGCTAAAAACATGCACATTTAAAGTATGTTTGGTTGAATACATAATGTGGGAGTCACTTTAGGAATAGAAAGTTTTCACCCATGTATGTCTAGAAAATAAATATTTAATCATAAATATTTTAAAATGCTTAAATGTTAGTAGCAACAATCAAGATATAATAGCAGAATGAGAAAAAGTGCATTGGTTTAAAGAAATGTAGGAAAGAAAAAACATAAGACTTCTGAAAACTTTGATCTGGGACTCTACTGGTCTCAGAAGATGTTAAATATATATCCAACATTTGGTGAACAATCAGCAAATGCTTGACTGTTCAAAGAATATGTGGCAAATATCCAACATAATTTGGAGGAAGAGTTTGGGGAGCAAATCCACTTCAGTTCTAATCTATCTTAGCTAGCCAATGCTTCACATCCCTCCAGACCTAGCCTTGCATGATTATTTTTCTGCTCATGATTCCATTTCTTGCTCTCTTGGATTGGACCTTGGACTGCTGCCCAGACTCTGTATTAGCATCTTGACTCAGTTGGATAGATTCCTTAGTAAAAACATGCCTGGCACTTCTGGTCTGACCATTAGTTTTGTGTGGCTTTCAGCCTCAAGCAGAATCGTACAGCAACTTGATTTACCTGTGCAAATCAAACCTTGGAAATAGTCAGCAGTCCTGGAACTGCATGCTTGAAATACAGACAAAACAAAAGAACTGCATTTTTATTTGATACAGATCCAATCTTAATGCAATGAGGGCAACAGTATAAAATTATTATAGCTGAAACAAGAAAAAGATTGCTTTAATATGTTAATCTGTATTCACAAATATATTTGACAAAGCGGCTGAAATAATCATTTCAGCTCAACTCTTAATCTGTATAACCTTTAGTTCATTTAAATTGGCCTGAATTGACAAGTTCATTTCAAGTCAGTCTTACAACAGCAATTATTCCAAAGTCGGAAATTACAAATGCTAGCAAGCTATATGTCTAGGGACTAAGAATGTGCCCTCCCTTTTATTATTCAGGCTTAGTCTAAAGACATTTCAAGATCTACAGCTCCAGCCTCAAGTCCAGGTTGGGCACAGGTGCCAAAGCTGTCTTTCATCAATTTCCTTTGATGAGATGGGTTGCATCCTTTTCTGTCAAAAGGAGACCTGGCAACTGACACTCATTGTCATGTCTACATTACTGCAATGCATTGTACAGATGGCCACCTGTGAAGCCTTCATCTATTGAAAAATGCAGTGATTGCCTCCCAGTGAGAGATGGGACACCAGTGCTCCAATAGCTATGCCAATACCTTGTATTTTGGACACAATTCGTGCTGCTGTACGTAACATACTACATTTGGAGACCTACCTCTCATCTTGTGCCCTATTGCAATTACTGTGATTCAGAGCCTCTGCCTTAACGATATCATCTGTATGTCTTGTTTCAAGTGCAAGAGCACACTGTAAGGTGCTCTGTTTATTATTCTGGCCCACCCCATTGGTAACTGTTTCCCTTGCACATTCCCTAAACTTTTTTAAATGTATGTCAGTCTGAAAGAGCTACATGTTTGAATTAGTTTTTGGAATTTTAATTTGATTTCTTTTACCCATCCTCTGTTTTTTGGCTGGATCAAAATAATAAATCTGTTTTTTCTAAACAGAAGGGAGGTGAAGCTGGGTAGACAGAAGCACCCAAGCAAGAGCTGTTGACTGCAGAACCATTTCAGACATGGTGAGGTACATCTTGCCATTAATGTTCACAGAAAGTCTGAGCAGTACAATGGAGATAGTGTGGAGTAAATGTGAAACTTAGCCTGCTGGACCAGCCACAGCTGCTTCAGCAAACTTCAAATTCAGATCTGTTCTTCTTGCTTCTGTTTTTGTCTAGCTGGGCAAGACTTGGACTCTGTCACTCAAAATTTCCACTTTGTGCAAGTTTCTAGTTCCATTTTCCCTCCTCACTGGTAGCAGAGCTTGGGTTGCCAACTGATACGAAAAATACTGTTCCCCCTCCCTCACACCCTCATCTAGGCCCTCCTTTTGCTGGCTGTGCATTTCAATTTATTTTTGTTTAAGTTTTATTTTGTGCATGTGTGCACAAACATGTGATAAGGGCAGACACACCCACAATTGCATATGCTTGTACTTGGTGCTAGGTAGGCATTGTGTAAGAAATTAAATCTTGAGTCTTCTGGGAGGAATGGGAAAGGCCTCCATATGGACAGTGGTGATGGTGGCGGCGGCGGCGGCAGCAAGCACTGTATTTGTTCAGGGTCCTTGAAGTGCTGTGCTTAAGCATAAATGGAAAATGGGTGACAGAGGCACTGCCTTATTCACCCTGACTCAGCCAGTTACTATCATTATTGCTTTCTTGAATACAGCTAACTCAAGTAGGCAAGGTCATCTTCAGAACATATTTGTGGCAAGGCCCCTGCAGAAGGGCTCACCTGCTTGAGTTAACTGCTGTTTAGGCAGCTGTAATTCTTGCTCCGTGCTTATGACACAATTTTAGTTTGGAATGAATTTGCTGCTGAGTGACAGACTTGTAAATAAATATGATTGTACACCTTTGAATCCACAGAAATTGGCGTCTGTCTTATTCCTTGTCACTCCCATTTCCTTATATTCACCTATTAACACCAGTATCTGACCTTCCTGGGTCTATCCAGGTGCCAGGATGTTATCTTTCAGGAGTTGACAATGTGACAAGAAATAAGCCCAGGGAAGCCCAAGTTTTCTACCAAATATTGCCTGACAGACCCTAGAGCCTGGGATGAGATAACTACACCTCAGTTGTTACTCCTTATCTAGCATGCGTCACTTGGGCTAACCAGTACTCCCCTAGAAGGCAAGAGCTGGTCATTACCTTGGAAAAAGTCATCTAATTGTTCCACATAGGTGCTTGCTTGCCCAAGTAAGTTTGCTAGTATAAAAGAAGATGGTGTGTGTGTGTACACACAGATAAAAACCCCTTCAGTTGTTATCTGTATCTTTTCCATTCCCTCTGAGAAGACATGGGGTTGAGGAAGGACCTTCCTGGGTGGTACTACAATGTTCCAAGAGCTGGACTCTACAGCTTCTAGCTCTTGCTTCCCAAGAGTAGAGTCAGCCAGAACCTCATGCAGGGGTTATGTTCCAAAGTTAGCACATGTAGTCAAAAATCACATAGTCAAAACTCCCTTAAAACCAAATATGTACTATCTCTTTAAGAAATAAAAGTACAAGAGACATGCAGCAACTGAGGGAACAGTAACTTCCTTCTCCTGTTTCAAGCTTGCTCCAGGTCATAAACAGAGTAAGGGCACAATCTTAACCCCTTATGTCAGTGCTTTCCAGCACTGGCATAGCGGTACCAATGGAACATGTGCTGCATCCTGCAGTTGGGTGTCACTCACAAAGGCCTCTTCAAAGTAAGGGAATGTTTGTTCCCTTACCTCAGAGCTTCATTGCCCTTATGTTAGTACTGGAAAGCACTGACATAAGGGGTTAGGATTGCGCCCTTCGGGGACATGATTCATAGACAATTGAGCCTTGTTAAGTGCTGAATACCCTCACATCACACTGAATTTTCTCAGCATCACTCAGAATGACATTGACTACTAGTACCAAGATTTTAAACTTCACATTTTGCCCATTTAAATTCTGAAAAGACATAGAAGAGTTCCACTTTGTCCTTTAGATACAATATTAAGTAGTTAATTCTCATAGTCAGTGTTTGGAGAACTTTAAATATAGAAGAGTTGCCATTTAAGTATTTCATAGAGAATAACTGTATCTTGTCAATCACATAACCTAGCAGTAACTTAATGCTGTTATCAACTGCATGCATATAATATGATGGAGGAAGCTCACTACAACAATTCCGACAAACAGCAAACATACACACTTATTCACATAGTAGGTTGCGTATTCCATTGTACTGTACAATGGATTAAGTATAAGTAATCAGCAAGGTATTGTTCCCAAAAAAACCTTATGCATTTAAGTCCCTGAGGCTACAATCCAAAACACACTTACCTGGGAGTAAGCTCCACTGAACAAAATGAGACAGACTTCTAAGTAAAACATATATAGGATTGTTCTGGGAGTGACTCCATGTTCCGTTCACAAGAGAGTTCCTCAAATAACTTCAACACTGAGCATATTCATACCAGCATCCACATTGCATTGTGTTTGTGACAGTGGAGCCTCCAATACTGATTAGTTTTGCTACTGAGATAGAGTGGAATGTTCAGAAAATTTTCAAGTGCTACAGAGCATAGCATTCTGAACATGTACAGTCCTGTTTCCAGGAGAGAAAGTTGAACTGGCAAGATTGGCTATGACCAAAAGCTCATACAGCTCCTAAAAATAGGCTGAACTCTGGGTACAGTAGATAGAGCAACAGGAATCTAAGAAAAGGCAAAAAAAGAAAAAGCCTGAGGAAAGAAGCAGAAGCAGCAGGGAACTGATAGGGAGGACATAGGGCTCAATTCTATCCAGCTTTCCAGCACAGATGCAGCTGTGCCAACAGGGTGTGTGCTGCATCCTTTAATGGGGATGGAGTGCTGCACTGCAGTAGTATCGGTGCAGGAAAGTTGGATAGGATTGGGCCCTGAGTTTCACATATTCATCTCAAGTGAGCAGTCATTTTTTTGGTTAATAAAGTCAAGGTTGATGTGAGCTTACAGGACATTAATTTAGGAAGTGATCATACAAGTAACTATGTGGAAAAGCAAGATAATTGCAAAATGTAATGGCTAATCAGGAATAGACATGGTCTGTCTTGTTGGCAACCTTCAGTCTCGAAAGACTATGGTATCGCGCTCTGAATGGTGGTTCTGGAACAGCGTCTAGTGTAGCTGAAAAGGCCAATCCGGGAGTGACAATCCCTTCCACACTGGGAGCAAGTGCAGTCTGTCCCTGGTCTGTCTCCCTGGCTATGGGCCTTCCTTCTTTGCCTCTTAGCCTCAGACTGTTGGCCAAGTGTCTCTTCAAACTGGGAAAGGTCATGCTGCACAGCCTGCCTCCAAGCGGGCCGCTCAGAGGCCAGGGTTTCCCACCTGTTGAGGTCCACTCCTAAGGCCTTCAGATCCCTCTTGCAGATGTCCTTGTATTGCAGCTGTGGTCTACCTGTAGGGCGCTTTCCTTGCACGAGTTCTCCATAGAGGAGATCCTTTGGGATCCATCATCCATTCTCACAACATGACTTAGCCAACGCAGGCGTCTGTTTCAGCAGTGCATACATGCTAGGGATTCCAGCTCATTCCAGGACTGTGTTGTTTGGAACTTTGTCCTGCCAGGTGATGCAGAGGATGCGTCGGAGGCACCGCATGTGGAAAGCGTTCAGTTTCCTCTCCTGTTGTGAGCAAAGAGTCCATGACTCACTGCAGTACAGAAGTGTACTCAGGACGCAAGCTCTGTAGACCTGGATCTTGGTATGTTCCGTCAGCTTCTTGTTGGACCAGACTCTCTTTGTGAGTCTGGACATTCTGATACAATGACTATCATAAAATGGGTAAATATGTGCCACGGATGGAAATGCAAACTGCAGATTGGGCAACAAACAGCCCAGTCCTATCCTCCACCAGTGTATGTGATTGAGCTACGCCAACAGACTGCACTGCATCCTATGGTGGAAGGGCAATCAGACAGCCAAGGAGAAGTAATTAAAAATACAGGTGTGTGCTGCTTAACAACATTCCGCTTAACAACGGACCACATATGTGATGGTGGACAAAGCACAACAAAAAGGCTTTGAATGAGGCAGTCGGGTCTCCCATAGCCTGAAGCAGAGGGTCTGTTCATACAACAAAGAGGCTCTTAATACAAAGAAGAGGCAATCTATCTCCAGTAGCCTGTGTAGCCAGCTCGTATCTGGTAGGGAGTATCTGTTTACACAACAAAGGCACTAGATTGGGCTGAATTTTCACTTAACAACCAAATCGCATAATGGAGAATAGAGAACGATCCCAGTCATTAAGTGGTGGACTCCTGTATTTTTACTTTCCACTCTGTAGGCTGCTTGAGCATCAATGAGTCTCTTCATCAGCATCTCTTCTCCTGGCATGTCTGAGGAGAGTTGGGCAGAAAGGGAGTCTGATCCAGGAAGGGAGCACAGGATGTCAGGATGTGCTGCCAGCAAAATTCTCCCCTTCCACCCTACACCATTCCCTGCCCAGTCCACTCCTTACCATGATCTGCCACTAAACCACTCCCTGCCTGCTCCTGCTGCCATCATAGCTGCTCTGGTGGCTGTCTGTGATCTGTTGTTGGGCACGCCAGGTCTTTGCACCAGTGGCTCTGAAACACACTACAGAGGCATATCTCTTCTGTGGCCATAACAGGACTTACAGCAGCAGATCATGAGATCTGTTGCTATATGCCCTGCATAAGATTGGGGAATAATGCAACTTGTGCCTAGCTTTTTTCACTGCTCACAACATACTTCTAGAATAATAATAATAATAATAATAATAAACTTTATTTGTATCCCGCCCTTCTCCCTGAAAGGGACCCAGGGCGGCTTACAACATGTAAAAACAATTTTAAAAAGCATGATTTAAGACAGATAAAAACATATTAAAAACACATTAACAGAGGCCATAAAAACAGTAGTCAGAATAAAGTCAGAATAAAAAGAGCATAAAACAGCAAATCATAGAGGAATCCAGCCTGTCAAAAAGAAACTAAAAGATGTATATAAGTGTTTCAAAGGCCATGGAATCAGAAGGCTTGTTTAAAGAGCAGGGTCTTCAGGCCTCGCCGAAAAAACTCAAGAGCCATTCTCAAGTCAAGGGGAAGGGAGTTCCACAACGTTGGTGCCACTACTGAGAAGGCCCTATTTCTTGCCGCCGCCCCACGAACCTCCTTGAATGTTAATATTAACACTTCAATTGTTTAGTATTCTAAATATGATGTAACAAAATGGTGATTTTGATACACTATCATCATGCCAGGTTTTTTTTTTTTTTTTTAAAAAGGCATTTCACTTTATTAAGATTCTGCCACAGTTCATGTGACAAACTATTGAGCTTCTTAGTGGTTAAATAGTGTTGACATTTCCCAAAGTTTATCCCAATAAAACTTGGACCAACAAACAAACATAATATTGGAAGTCCTGACCTTCAACAACAATATTAACAAACTTCTCAGAGAGCCTCTTAGCTTGGACATACATCAGAAAATGGGGAAACAAAATCAAATCAATATCCCATAAAGCATTAGTTCTATCTCGGCCACTGCAAATTTAACACACAGAAATATAGCCTAGTTTAAAGACAAGGGTGAAAAACGTTTTAAAGAGATTTTAAATCCTATTACCTGGACTGAAACTGCTAAAGCTTCAGATATGGCTTCAAAATAAAGAGATTTCATAATATACAGAATTTTGTTTACTTTCTGTAAAGCAATCTGTCTTGTTTGAAACCTGACAACTACATTGGTATTCCCAAAATACTAAGGCTTAAAGTGTTTAAAAAATGGATGGAAAGAAAATTAGATAATCCATAATATTCCATTTCTATTCTAAATGACCATATCATCACCAATTTTTATTGCTGTTTTGACAGCCCAATCTAATCCTTTCCTCCCTGCTGGTACAGCTGTGCACGCTGTATCCAGCAGGGGGTGTGGATCAGAAAGCTTCTGGCGTAAAAGGGGTTTCAAATCCCCGTACACCTTTGTATGCCTCCCACTCCACAATCCTGCTCCAATTTCACTAGCACCAAGTCCAAAGACAGAAAGGGGACAGGAGGCTGCCCATGGAGGGGATAAGATCCACCCCCCTGTAGACTCTCTACCCCCTGTTCCTCCCCTTCTCTACCCAGTTTTGACGCATTCTACCCTTCTCCCACCCCTCCTGCCTTTCCTGCTACCTTCTCGGTAAGTTGCAGGCAATTCCCCCCCCCCCCACACACACACATACAGAAAGGCTCCAGCCTTCCCTTCAGTGCTCAGGTAGTGTGCTACTTTGTGCACTTGCGGAGCAACCTTACAGCAGATTTGCAGCAGTTGCCACCAGCTGAACATGCCTTCCACTAGAGGTTGGGCCGAAAGGGATTGATTCGTAAGTACATCAGATCATCCATGAATCCAATTACAAACTGTGTCTCTACAAAAAAATATGTGAATAAAGTTATTATGTTAATAAACTTCAGGGAAAAATCTTGTCAGTAAAATACTTAGTATGGCATTTCATGTAAAACGGATACATATTACATTGTTGAAAGAATCTGTGTTATAATTGCTGTATGAATTGAAGTAAGCTGCTTTAACTCTCAAGGCAAATATTGTCCTGTAATCTGAGGACCACAGCTTAATAATTCACTTTATACTTGCTACAGGTATCAAAATACTAAGCACACCTTTGTTGTCTCAATTCAAGATATTTAAGATATGCATAAGTGATGCACTGGAAAAAAAATTGGGCTTTCACTCACATGTATTTTTGAAAAATTAAAAAAACCCTCCGAAAGTAAGGCAGTGTCTGAAGAGCCATATGCTGTCCCTGTGGAGAGAATGTCCTCATGATTTAGAGCAGTGTTTCTCAAATTGTGGGTTGGAACCCACTAGGTGGGTCACGAGCCAATTTCAGGTAGGTCCCATTAATTTCAATATTTTATTTTTAATATATTAGACTTGATGCTACCATGGTATGTGACTGCATTTGGGGAAATGTTACAGACCTGTACTTTGGCTATCATTTGCTATCATTGTTAAAAGAATAAACATAGTAACTTGTTAAAAGTTACTATGTTTATTCTTTTAACAATGATAGCCAATGGGACTTACTCCTGGGTAAGTGTGGGTAGGATTGCAGCCTGGGAATGCTAAAAATTTAACTGCTTGATGATGTCACTTCCGGTCATGACAACACTTCTGTTGGGTCCTGACAGATTCTCATTCTAAAAAGTGGGTCCTGGTGCTAAATGTGTGAGAACCACTGATTTAGAACACTGGAAGCCCAGAGTGGAGAATTGAGTGGATAGAACTACAAGCACGACAGAGATGGGGACATGACTGACTGGCATGTTTATAGACATGCTATAACCATGTAGACTCTTGAAGGTTACAGCAGTTTTGCAAAGGACTTTTGAGAAGAACTTGGGCGAGAAGTACTATATGGTTAAGAAGTCTGAAAGAGATCCATGCTAGAACATGGGCACAATGAAAACAATAGAACCATCTACAGTAAAACTCCAATTGTCCAAATTCCAACAGGATAACACTCTTGATAGTGCAGCATCAAAATGATCACTCTGACCTGCTGCAGCCACCTGAACAAAATCAGCAGAACCACAGCCTGGCATAGACCTTGAACCTGTCTACATCTCTCTCAGTTCCACCATGGCCATCCTGGGCAAGAGGAGCCACCCAGGCACACCACCAAGGGCCACAACAGCACCATGACAGAATCCCTGCACAGCAGAATCCCTCCCACCCCCAGCACCACCCAATGCCCTTGAAAGGTACCATGAAAAGAAATCCCAACCAGATCGTGCCATAGGCCACGAGCAGTTTCTCTCTCTCACACACTCACACACAAAATCAATTTCCTTGCCAGCCCACAGTACTTCCAACTGGTCCAGCATATCTGACAATCCAACACCATTCAAAGGTAGTCTATACTAAAACTAAAAACTAAGGACTATAAACTAAAGATGAAAAACTAAGCTAAAAACTCTGAAAACTAAAAACGGCTAAAAATTAAAACCACACTCAAAGTTAAAAACTAAGGATTAAAACTGAAAACTAAAGACCCAAGAAAATACTAAAAAAAATAGAAATAAAAACTAAGAACTAAAAAGTTAAGAACTAAAACCAGCAACTAAAAAACTGAAGACTAAAAACTAAAGCCTTACGTTTCACCCACAACTTTGGCGGGCTTCCTCAGAGGCTACAGTAATTTGCTCAGGACCTAAAACTCAGAACTCACCTATTTTTATATAGATTGTAGCTGATTGCCCACTAAGTTAGGAACACAGTTCAGTATGGAGTTCAACCGTGAAGGCCTTAGCATGCCTATCATGTCAGTGTTTTTCTTCTGGTCATTCCTTCCACTAGGGACTGATGCCAGTCACTCTGGCACTTCTAATCTAAGTTAACATCCTGTGGACATGAAGATTACAGAGAATAAATGGATAAGCTATGCAAGCTGACTGATCCAAGCCAATATCATGTTACTTGCATAGAGAGATTTTCTATTAGGGCAACACTAAACATTTTATTTCTTTATTGTTACATGTTTATTCAGGTACAGGACATGTCTGCCAGTTGGACCAGGTGGGATCATCAGTCCAGGGTGGCACACTATTGGAGCAACACTTTGGAGAATAGCAGGCTTACGTTGCAGATCACCACTGCTCCTGATCAGGAAAGAAGGAAGGGGAGGACTCCCCAGTTCCTTTTTCTGTCTCCAGCCAACATGCTGCCTTTTGAAAAAGCAGTACGAAAGGCAGGCTGGGGAGAAGGAGCTGAGAAGAAGCGGATTCTCCACCACAGCAGTCTTCACCACCACTGGTGTTGCCAGAGTAGCCATTGTCACCACTACCAGAGACACAGCAGTAACTGAAGGATATGTATGAAGCCAACCACAATTTCAATCATTTCTAACCCCCTTAGTGCAGAACATAGAAGCCGAGGATGAGTAGCTGACATTCAGGGCTTCTGCTGAAACTCTAAACTTGTGAGATAGGTGCTCTGAAGGCCTCGTTGCCATGGCAATGGGAGCACTGGGGCTGGGACTCTCACAGACAGAAGCCTCAGGAGAGGAATTACCAACAGGACAGGGATTGCCCAACCTAACCCCCAATACATGAAAATGAAATTGCTGGGGAGTAGCTTAGAGAAACTGCTGGAAGAAGGCCACTACTGACTTTAATTCCCCCCCTTACTCGTCCATTTCTGTTCACACTGCATCTCCCCCATGGGCTGGATATCTCACATAGGCACTGCTACCACTGGTATGGGGGAGAGAAGGAGGAGCAGGAAAGCCATGTGGAGAAAAGAACCATGGGGCGATGTTCTTTGCCATGGTGCACTGTGTGGACTAAAGGAAAATTTGGAAGGGAGCGTGAGAGGGAAGCACTTTGGAGAGCCTCAATACACTTTGAATGTTGGGGTGATACCTCAGGCCTGCTGCCAGACACTCAAACGGCTTGGCCTAGGCTGCCAAGGTGTTTTACAAGTAGGCAAAGCAGGTAACAAGTCTTACAAGCAGGCAAAAAACTGAAGTGAGATATGCACTTTAACATGCAAATCATGTTAAAACAAAATTAAATCCACAACATTGAACCAGAACAGCACATACATTAGGGGAAAAGTTATAGAAGTTATCTGATGTTAAATATTTGGCAAAACAAAAATGTTGTTAACCGATGGAACACCAGCAAACCTCATGGAATTCGAGAGGTGGGGTGCCAGGACAGAAAAGATCCTGGGATGCACCCTTCCACCAATCACCAGAATATATTAGAAAACAGTGATACAAGGCCTGAATAACTTACTACCCACAAAGCTGAATACGGTTTCCTCAGTCATGTGTTCTGGCTTACCAGTTGCTTCAGAACTGTCCAAGGAATAGCAAACTAGGAAATTCATCTCATACTTAAGAGGGCAGAAGGAAGGGATTGACAAAAATGGCAGATTTTAGGGCAGCAAATGTAAATTGCTTGGTATACTATTATCTTTGATCCCCATGAGAGCAGCATTTGATCCTCATGAGAGCAGTATTTGGATTTTCTGCCTCAGGCACTAAAATGTCAGGTTAATCTCTGGTGGGCCAGCATACATACCTGGTACCTTATACACTGGCCTATTAGTCCACAAGCATGTAGTCCTGATTTATATCTCTAATTTTCCTTCCAATAGTAGAATTCTTAAAGGTCACATACTTTGCAAACAAAATATGTGTAGGTTGTTTTGTTTGTTGTTTTTTCTATTCATGATACAAATGACATTTGTGTGAATTGTGATAAGAAAATGATTCATTAAGGTGGCATTCCTGTATACACTTACTTGGGATTAAGCCTTCCTTGACCTCAGTGGGACTTGCTTCTGAGTAGACATGCACAGAATTGCACTATAAGAGTTTTAAGACTTTGTCATGAAGAAGGTCAAACCAAAGGAATTAACTAGCAGATTTAATGTGCAAATATTAGAAGAAATATAGTACTTAGGGGCAATTCCTTTTTAGAATATTCCAACTACATTCTGCCTAGGGATTTAGTAATTATTGCAAGTGCTGAGTACAAACAATCTCAGTTATTCTAATTCATGAAGGATACACAAAAGTAATCATCTACTTACTACTTGGAGAATCACTAAGCTTTAATAATGTATGACTTTGAAATGCCACCTCTTGATTGAAGGAATATTTGAATTTGGCTTTGAATCCTTATCTAATTTTAACAGATTTTTTGTTTTAAATGTTCCAGGAATGAGTGATAAAGTTGACAGCAGAGAATTATTACATTGTAGCTTCCCAAAGCAGAGCTAGGACTTTAGTGACAGAGTTGCAGTAGCAAGCAAAAAGCTGAAAATGTTTATCACATTTTTTTAAAGCATCAGCACTGTTTAAAATGCAAAATCCACATAAGAATTTTGGGTCTTATGTTAGGAAGAAAGCTGCAGTGAAATGGAAGCCTTCCTGAACTGAACAAGACCAGGTATACATACAGCAATTATAAAGTTATGGTTTTGTCTTAAAAGACAACTAGGCTAGCTTTAGATGTTAACTAAAGGCAACAAAAGAGTTGTAGACATACTTACAGTGGAATTTATACACTTATAGTGGAATATACACACACAGACACAGTGCAACAGGGATCCAAGTGCGAATATACAATGAGAAGTATGTACAAATTGGATTCACAATGGTATAACAATCAGAAGGAAATGAATGGGCTCCCAGTTCCCCTTTCAGATGAAAAATAATCCCATATTATGGACTGCAACAATACAAATGGTTCACAAAAAAGTCAGACTTCGTGTTTTCCAAAATTCAGACAGCTCAGGCACACATTTTTATCAATTAAATTTGGGGGCAGAATTCACTCTTACACTCACAACAGATATATCAGAGTAAAAACACAATAGACTGCTTCTTCTAAGGGTGGGTAACTCTGCCACATAGCTACAATTATCTGTCCTGAGACAAAGATGCAACACAATTCCCTTTCTCTCACTCCTTTCAACGGAGGCCGATTGAATCATAGATTTGTAAGAGACCTTTGAGGTCATCCAGACCAACTCCCTGCTCAGGCAGGTAACTGCTACAGCATCCCTGACAGATGATCACCCAGACTAGACAGAGACAATATACGATTAGTTAATCATGCAGAATCACTTCAAGCAGCTTTCTGTAAAAGAATACTTTGTACTCACAGAAGCTGTTAATTTTTTTTATAATTACAGGTATAACCTAATTATCCATGGATTTTTCACTGAAGTTTTATCTCAACGCAATGAAAAGGGCCCTTTAAATTAAAGGAAAAAAGACATTTAACAATAGCCTCATTAATGCAATAGAGGGCAGTCTGCTGACAAGCCATCAATCATTATCTCTCCAGGCACTTAGAACAGCTTCACTCCAAGGCAAAGTACCCCTCCCTTTCCCCTGAGCACTTGAAAGAAAGATAATCACACTGCATTCTTTCCCAGCATTGAGCTCTGGGGGTCACTGGCTCGAAGTGAAGCCTTTCTAAGTGCCTGGAAAGAGACTAATTGATGATTGACTGCCTAATGACTCTGTCTTACATCACAAAGACCAGTGTTTTTAAATCACCTAGCAGGGACATTGTTTTTTTAAATGGATTTGCTTTAATGCAATTTTTGCCATCCATGTGAGTTTTGGGGACAGAACCTTCACAAATAACGAAACTCAATCAACCTGTACTAGTTTTCTTAGCATACTAGCATACTCAGCTAACTCATTGAAAAAAAAAAATTATGCCAATTTTACACAATTCTGTTTCTTTCACTGACAATTAAAATCTAAATACAGACCTAAACCACCATATGAACCATACCAAGTAACTCCTCCATAAATCATTATGATTTATTAGTGGTAATAATGGAAACTAGATAAGAGTATAAAATGTTTGCTCAGTTGCAAGAAAATTATTGTAAGCCTGCAATTGCCCCTAGTTTCTTTATTGAATAGACAAGGGTAGGGAACTCAACAATAAACCACATGTGTATACCTAGTCTCATATCAACATTTACAGAACATCTGGTTTAAAGTTACCAGTCCTCAAGGTTCCAGATGTTTGAAATCACAACTGCAAAAACATAAAAAGGTCAGAAACAGGAAAGAAAAAGAAAAAAGACAGAACAGACATATTATAATGCTGTTGTACAAACCTATGGTAAGGCCACACCTGGAGTATTTGTGTCCAGTTCTGGTCGCCGCATCTCAAAAAGGATATAGTGGAAATGGTAAAGGTGCAAAAGAGGGCAACTAAGATTATTACTGGGCTGGGGCACCTTCCTTATGAGGAAAGGCTATGGCGTTTGGGCCTCTTCAGCCTAGAAAAGAGACGCCTGAGGGGGGACATGATTGAGACATACAAAATTATGCAGGGGAAGGATAAAGTGGATAGAGAGACGCTCTCACACAACACCAGAACCAGGGGACATCCACTAAAATTGAGTGTTGGGAGAGTTAGGACAGACAAAAGAAAATATTTCTTTACTCAGCGTGTGGTTGGTCTGTGGAACTCCTTGCTATAGGATGTGGTGACGGCATCTGGCCTGGATGCCTTTAAAAGGGGATTAGACAAGTTTCTGGAGGAAAAATCCATTATGGGGTACAAGCCATGATGTGTATGTGCAACCTCCTGATTTTAGAAATGGGCTATGTTAGATGCAAGGGAGGGCACCAGTATGCAGGTCTCTTGTTATCAGGTGTGCTCCCTGGGGCATTTGGTGGACCGCTGTGAGATACAGGAAGCTGGACTAGATGGGCCTATGGCCTGATCCAGTCGGGCTGTTCTTATGTTCTTAACTGCAAAATTTGGGGATTTGTTTGTTTGTTTTCCTACCCTTGTGTGCCACACCCCGACATGGCTTACAACACTTTTCTTTGTTGCCAAAATTGGAAGTTGCAAAGCCAAAAATTCTACATTTCAGTAATAATATACTGCTTTTCCATCCAGAGCAGTTCCTGTGTGTGCCTCAGAACCTGGATCCTGATCCTGCCTGCCTACAGCATAAATACCCTCACAAGCACTGCTCTTATGCTGTACTTGGGTACAGAACATCTGTCCCTGCCTTAGACATCTCTAACTAGAGGGGAAGCATGAGATACAAATATTTTAAATAAACAAACAAAATGTCCATATGAATGATTGTTGATCTATGAAAATGAACCGTGGTACAATGTACTCTGACTGTACCTACACTGAGTGGAACATGTGAATAACTGTACATAAGTACAGACTAACAGACTTATTAGTGTATAATGTCCAAACAGCCCTACAGAAAGCTTCTGCTCAGCCAAATAAGCAGTTCCTTGAAAAAGAACAGCACTTTGTACTTGTTTAAAGGGCAAATTCATAGATAGCAATTCTGCATCATCCGTTAAATTAGGTAGTAGAGGTAAAAATGTGATAACCGCTAGTTTGCGGTCTGCGCACTCTATTTCACAGGTGAAACATCTGTGTTTTTCACAGGTGGTCGTCACCAAATGCTTAACGAGTATATATTCAAGCTTATCACAAGACTAGATCACTTGCATTTCCTGTTTTCCATTTTCCACACTCCTGTTTTCCATTTTCCCCCCTCTATACCCGAGTGTCTGTGTGTATATGTGTTAGTCTTCAACGTGCCACAAAACATTTTGTTGTTCATGAAGTGTTTTTCTGTGGGGTTAACAATTTTAGTTACTTTTTTACTTTGAATATGTTCAGATAACAAAGAACACAATAGTAGATTCCCTCTACAGCTGTGGTTCTCAAACTTTTAGCAATGGGACCCACTTTTTAGAATGAGAATCTGTAGGAACCCACTGGAAGTTTTGTCATGACCAGAAGGACATCACCAAGGATGAAAACTTTTAGCAATCCTAGGCCACAATCCTACCCACACTTATTCAGGAGTAAGTCCCATTGATTACCATTGTGCAAAGCATATACATAGTAGCCTGTTAAAAGTACAGATATGCAACATTTCCCCAATGCAATCACATACAATGGTAGCATCAAGTCTAATATATTGAAATGAATGTGGACCCACCTGAAATTGGCTTGTGACTCATCTAGTGGATCCTGATCCACAGTTTGAGAAACTCTGCTCTACAGCAACTGATACAGATATGTGTTTTCCCCAGTTGGTAGCTTTGTTTGTTATGTTAAAAGGTAAGGGAATTTACACCTTTGACCTAAGAAAATTTGAGTTTCATTTCCTAGGGATGCATGAAACCAGCCTTATTGCCATAGCGTTTTCTACATGGCCACCTATGTTGTTGCAGCTAAGGCTGCAATCCTATACACACCTGAGAGCAGATCATACTGAGACTTACTTCTGAGAAGACACATAAAGGATTGTGTTATAAGAAAAGTTTGTGTACTTGGATATCCTTGCTTTTCTAAATAACTTCTGAGCAAGTAATTTTTTAAAAAATTCTGATAGAGCAGTTGCACAAATGGATGCATACCTGTATGTTTGTTGATCGTTTACTTCCACAAACACCGATGCAATACAGTTGTTTGTTTTTGTCACAGTTTACATTTTCAGGACAAATTCCAAATTATTTAGCCCCAGCACAAAAAACAGTATACAACAGCACAGAAAATACCCATCTCTGCTGTTCCAATGTCCTGGTACGCTAGGCAGAGAAGAATTTTAAAATGCAATTTTGCCACAATTTCAAAAAACGACCACACTCCAGATTACAAGTGGCATCATTATAATTATCACCTCTTTCTAATGATTGAAAAGCAGTATATAAATATTTTTTTAATAATAATAATGCTCCAGTGGTTCCCATAATCCTACAGAGGAATTGGAAACCAAGTAAGTGTTTGCATGCGTGGGGAGGAGGCAGTAACACAGGGATTGCAGTGTTCCCGCTTCCAAGGGGCTTTGGGGCAGTGCTGGCCTCCTGCAGGGTCCTGGAGGCTCACAGCCCCCTCTGATCTCCTCCATGGCTGCTGTAAACAGCTCTTATCTCCCATCTAAAGCTGCTTCCTGTTTTGAAAACAGGAAGTAGCTTTAGAATGGAGATAAGGGGTTTTTTTACTGCAGCTGCAGAGGAGATCAGAGGGGGCTGTGAGCCTCCAGGACCCTGCAGGAGGCCGGTGCTGCGCCCCATAAGTAAAAGAGCCCTTTGGAAGCAGCAGCACCTTGATCCCTATAGGGCAGTCGCTGCCATTGGAGCAGGGCCAGTCCCCTTAAAGGGGAATACCCTGCTTCCGGTTCCCCTGGTGGGTTCCAACCCACCAGTTTGGGAACCACTGGATTACTCACATGATTTGCAGCCTGTGTCCTTTAACACTAGCCTGATGAATAACTATTTGCATTCTGCTAGAAGCACTGATGTATTTTCACATTGTTCTTTTTTAAAATTAGAAATACCATCAATTGAAGTCATCAGTAAGAAGACACATGAATGCCACATAACCACCTGGTCCTGCACTCTGCAACCTGATGCCAATGGTGAAGCCCCTTGGAAGCAGTTGCCAGGAGACCCAGATCCATCCTGCCTAAGCAGGAAATTGAAACAGCAGAGGCAGGTACAGGCCACCAACAAGGAAAGGCTGTGCAGCTTGAACCTATTCAAGAAAGTGAGGAAAGCACCTGCTTACCTCACTCCTTGGTTTCACCCACCACAGTCAGGATGATGGCACACTTTCTGATGTCCTCTGGAGCAGAAACAGAGCAGGAGAGGCTTCTGAGCAAACTGGGGAAACTGGCCAGCATCATCAGAACAAAACGTGAGGTGGATGGAGGTGCATTCACTTCCACTTTTGAACTTCCCTTGCTGCTGAGTGCAGAGGTGGGTCAAACCAGGGTCCTGTGGTGTGGGGGCAGTGGGTGAGGCAGAACAGCCCCATTGGAGCCTTGAAAAAGCACCACTGTTGCAGCCGTGAGCATGCAAATACAGCACACATGCTCCAGCTGCTGTTCAGAGAGCAGCAGCTTGTGAATGCTTGCGCATCTCACACAGTGGCAGTGGCAGTGGCGGCAGTGCTTAGGTCTCCAGTTAGGTGGTTCTACCTCACCTGATGCCCTCACACTGCACGTCCCTGGGTCAAACAGTGTGCAGGACTCTTAAGTATCTGGCCTGTTAACTCATTCTGAACCCTGAGCAGAATTCCAAATTTAAAAAAGGTGTCCAATCTAATCCCCAACATTTGCACCAATGCAGCGATGCTGACAGAGCACATGCTGCATCCAATGGTGGTGGTAAGGAATCAGGAGGCTTGCCAGAGTTAAGTAAAAATACTTATTACTTACCTCTGCATAGCCCTTCTGGTGGACTATGGGTCTCCTCAGACCCATGCCAGTTATATAGCTGGGGTAAATTTGAGGAAAAGCAGACTGAAAAATGGGAGACAGGATCCGATGTGCACATATGCCACTGAGATTATCTATCTACCCCCTGTCCTCCCTCTCCCACCAAACACCCCCACCAACTTACCAGTGCCTGCAGAGCATCCTCTAGCCACTGCTGTGCATACTGCACCTCTCTCCATTTGTGGCAGTGAGCATATGTTGGCAGCCTGACTTTCAAGCCACACATGGTAGCAGCCTGGTTTCCATGCCGCTGTAAAGTGCCTTGTGCTGCCAGAACGCTAGTTTCAGCAGTGCAAGTCCACAACAGGATTGGGGGCCAAAGTCTCTTTAGGTCAGCATTGAGGAAGGAGCATGTGATGAGGCCAGTGATGAGAAAGGAGTGAAATTCTGACAGCCCTTTAAGGTAGAAACCAGAAAATGGGACTGTAACCCTTGATTCTGAGGCCCTCATCATACTATTACATGACAAAGTAACACCATACAAAGCGATATTTGGGGTGATGAAAAGGAAGGGAGACAGGCAAGCTTTCAGCAGCATTTCACACTGCAGCCAAAGGACCATAAGTGTGGCCCCATCCCATGGCACCAACACAGTGAAGTTCCTGTGAACAGCTGTCTCAACAAGCTGTCACTTAGCTTTTAGAAGCACCAAGCTTTTGATTAGCACCAACAGCACTTTCAAGGATTGCAATTTTCATCAGTATTGCTGTCCAGTTGGAAAGAATTAGAAAAAATTCCTCTATACTCTGGTCCTAACCCTTGAAATCATGGCTGCTATTTAAAAAACAAAACAAACAAAACTACCAATGTGTATTTTCACCCTGAACACGATTGTTGCAGCATATGCTTCTGCAACAGGAACTAAAGCACAGGTCCAGGCTGCTAGCTTGCATATGAACAGTTTAATTTTTTTCTGAGTAGTAAAAAAGAATTGAAGAATATCCACTTGCTTATCTGATTGTACAACAAAGCAACAGGCAAGTCAGAATATATTTAACTGCATTTGCTCATTTTTAAACATCTATGGCCACAAAAAGACTGAAAATTTGTATTACTTTTATGCCTTTCTGTATTTAGGAATGTACAAGGGGAGCAGATTCTATGCTACCACTAGAAGTTTCCCAATAATTTTTGTCTGTTAATGAGCATTAGTAAGTGATGAACTAACATTGCAGGATAGTAACAAATGCTCAAAAGTAAAAGTCTTAAAAATGGAGATATAAAAAAATAATAATAGCGGCGATAGAAGAATCTAGGTCTTGATTTATTAATTAGATGGAGATCTCTAAGGAGTTAACTTTTAAATGTACGAGAGTCTGGAAAAAAAGAGGTAACCCTAACATGAAAAGCGGTATATAAATACTGTTATAATGTTATAATAATAATGAAAACTTTACATGAAAGTAAAGAAATGATTGCCTGAAGTTTGAACCTAAAAGTAAGCGACCTGAAGAAAAGCATATCTAAACATGTCATTTGGAGGCCTCTTTCCAGGTACTGTTGTTCCCTTTTCCCTTGTTATTTCATGTAACTGTGGGGGATTCCAGAACAGAACCCCGGCTGATACCAGGGCACGCCTGTACACACATTGCAACCATGAGATTATCATATTGCCTCTTTATTGTCAGCATATGAATGAAAATGTACAGAGCAGACAGTTGTAGTGCAAGGCACACATCCCCTTTGTTCACATGTCCTATTTTCCTTCACTTCAATAAAAAAAAGAACTTAAATAAATGACTTCAATAAAAAATATAAAGCCTATTTTCACTACTTTTGCACCAAAATCCTCTTCCCAAAGGTAGTCTTCATCTCTTTCCTCTTCCTCTAGAGCAGAGATCATTAAGACCCAGGAGAAGCTATTCAGCTGGAGAGATTTGTGCTAGAGAACCAAGAACATTTTTGGCTACGAGGGCCTAATTTTTATTTTATATTTTACAAGAAAAAACACAAGGAGTTTCTCCAATTCTATTTTACTGCCCAGGGGATTCAAATAAATAAATAAATAAATAAATAAATCTAGGTCTTTTACCTTGGGTACAGAAAACATTTTCTGCTCAATATGATGTGTCATTGACTCAGAAGGTACAGTATTCATTTATTTTTGCTTTCTCCTGTAGTAAGTAGCCTGATTTGCCAGCACCATTTAGATGCTTTTACTAAACAGTAATTCACACAAAAGTAGCCCTACCTTATTTCTCTAGCTAACACAGTCAAAATAAATAGTGGCAGCTACCTTCACATATGTGACCAGTTCCACATGGCACTGCTTCATGTTGCTGTTTACTCAAGTACAAAAACGTATAAGAAAATAAGTGCTGCTTGGTTGTTTTAACTGTTTCCAATCTATTCTTTAACATTGTGAACATGTGAGAGATAAAGAGAGCAAACACATATATATAGAAAGAGAGGACTAGAGGGACACATGTGAATTGAGCAAGCCTAATATCAGTCTAGGATGGTGATAAACCTAGTGGTCAATAATCTCTCTTTACTGCCTGCCTGACATTGCAAAAGGACAACTGTACAACATCTGGCAATCCAATAAATAACTTATGGGCTTCAAGCAGGTTGGTTGGTTGATCAGAACTTGTGTGGGCCTGGAAGACAGACTTCTTCCCCTTACCAAGGGGACTGTGAGTCCAATCCTGAACTCTTACTGCTGGTCCTCTGCCGGTGCTGAGTGTTGCAAACATGCCATAAGGCACATCTGCAGCCCTCAGCACTGGTCCAGCATCAGTGCTAGCTCAGCGCTGGCCAGCACCAGGCTAGCACCAGTGGACAACCACTGCTCTGCCACTCCACAGCTGCCCAAACCGCTGGCCAGCGGAGAAGTAGTAGGGGAGTGGGGGAGGAGGCACCACAGGAGAACATAAGAACATAAGAACAGCCCCACTGGATCAGGCCATAGGCCCATCTAGTCCAGCTTCCTGTATCTCACAGCGGCCCACCAAATGCCCCAGGGAGCACACCAGATAACAAGAGACCTCATCCTTGTGCCCTCCCTTGCATCTGGCATTCTGACATAACCCATTTCTAAAATCAGGAGGTTGCGCATACACATCACGGCTTGTACCCCATAATGGATTTTTCCTCCAGAAACTTGTCCAATCCCCTTTTAAAGGCGTCTAGGCTAGACGCCAGCACCACATCCTGTGGCAAGGAGTTCCACAGACAAACCACACGCTGAGTAAAGAAATATTTTCTTTTGTCTGTCCTAACCCGCCCAACACTCAATTTTAGTGGATGTCCCCTGGTTCTGCTATTATGTGAGAGTGTAAAGAGCATCTCCCTATCCACTCTGTCCATCCCCTGCATAATTTTGTATGACTCAATCATGTCCCCCCTCAGGCGTCTCTTTTCTAGGCTGAAGAGGCCCAAACGCCGTAGCCTTTCCTCGTAAGGAAGGTGCCCCAGCCCCGTAATCATCTTAGTCGCTCTCTTTTGCACCTTCTCCAGTTCCACTATGTCTTTTTTGAGATGCGGCTACCAGAACTGGACACAATACTCCAGGTGTGGCCTTACCATAGATTTGTACAACGGCATTATAATACTAGCCGTTTTGTTCTCAATACCCTTCCTAATGATCCCAAGCATAGAATTGGCCTTCTTCACTGTCGCCGCACATTGGGTCGACACTTTCATCGACCTGTCCACCACCACCCCAAGATCTCTCTCCTGATCTGTCACAGACAGCTCAGAACCCATCAGCCTATATCTAAAGTTTTGATTTTTTGCCCCAATGTGCTTACACTTTACACTCTGTCTGCTCCTCCACATCCAGAGCCTCCGTGTCAGGCTGGCTCTTGATTCTACGGCAGCCCAAGGGTTGCCACAGAATCGATTAGCTCTTTTGTGGGGTTACTACAATGATAAGTAAGTAATGAAAGTTCCCTTCCTCCGAGGAACTGCCGGCAGCTGCCCTGCCATTTCGGTGCCACAGCAGTCCCGGTGCAACAGGCAGCTCAGGATTGGGCTGTGAGTCACTTGTTCTTTACATCCCTTTGAGCCATCTTATTTCAAAACATGTTACTTACAAGTCCTCTAGCTGTTGCAACACAACACAATCTTCTGCTCCATTCTGCTATGGCTATCAAGTCTATACAGTACAGGATTTTCATTACCATTTTAAGTTCAATAATGCAAGTAGACCTTTGCAGGAAAACCCATGGCTTCATTGCACAGTTCAGTTGCAAAGAAATCCATTCCCTTTGGCAGATGGAAATAGTTGCAGCTTGACCCTCAGAGGTAACAGAAGTGATCCGAACGGCACAAAATATATCAGGCAGACAGAAGAGGCCTAAAGGATAAAACCCGTTCAGCTAGATCAGTGTTTCTCAAATGGTGGGTCAGGACCCACGAGGTGGGTCGTGAACCAATTTCAGGTGGGTCATCATTCATTTCAATATTTTATTTTTAATATGCTAGTCTTGATGCTACCATGGTATGTGACTGCATTTGGAGAGATCTGTACTTTTAACAGGCTACAATGTATATACTTTTTATTATTAATTATTATTATTATTATTATTAACAGTATTTATATACCACTTTTCAACAAAAAAGTTCACAAAGCAGTTTACAGAGAAAAATCAAATACTAATAGCTCCCTATCCCAAAAAGGCTCACAATCTATAAAGATGCAAAAGAACACCAGCAGACAGCCACTAGAAAAGACACTGCTGGGGTGAGGCGGGCCAGTTACTCTCCCCCTGCTGAAAAGAGGAGCAACCACTTGAAGAAAGTGCCTCTTACCCAGTTAGCAGGGGTAGAATATAATAATATATATTCTTATATAATATGTTCTTATATAATACATAAGAATACATTTGTCTGCAGAAAACAACTCAAAATGTGGTAACTGACTTTTGCATTCCATTTCAAAACTAAACAACCTCAGCCATTTTGGTTTTTGTTTCAATTTAAACAAAAGTATAAGTTGTAAATGTAATTCAAATTTTACTTTAGAAAAAAATAAAATTCCCATTTATATGGATAGCAAACCATTTAAAGAGAGGTTTGCAAACTTAAGTCTACAGCACTGAAGAAAGACGTTTTCCCCCCAGTTGCATACTCCAACCACGTCATACATAAATTTTCCTGCTTGATGATTTCATGACATCACTAAAAAGTGGGTGCCGGTTCCAAACGTTTGAGAATCACTGAGCTAGATTGTAGAAATACTTATCCTTCATAGTAGAAAGAAGGCCAAGAGATTACCTCAGTCAGGCTTGCTTCATACAGAATGCAATTCACATTCTTCCTTCCACAACACCAGCTTACAAGCTCAGAATGTCCAAATAAATACTCATTTTCCATTCTACCAAAATTAATGTGTATTTCACTTTACAAGCAATCAATATACTCAAGTAGTGCCTGGCAGGCTTAAGTAGTGCTCTGCAGTAAGGAGCTGTTCTCTTCTATCACATTTACTTAAAACCTTGGGGAGATGCTTCACATAACATTTGTTCAACTGAGTACTGTACCTCTAGGAGTTATAGAACCTAGTAAAGAACACTGGACATCCAACAGACAAATAAAACATCTTTTAGAAAATAGAAAGTGGCTGAAAGAGTCATAAAAAATACAACAAAATGACTATAAAGTTGGTGATATGGCAAAAACTGGCATTGCCCAAACAAAGGTAACTGCATAATCAGTATTAGATTGAAGCCATATATGTATTCTAAGTATGGAAGATGTGGTTTAAACATATACTTTCTGTCCTAAATGCAAATGTTTCTGAACATGGCAAATGTGTGTTCAAACATCTTCCCATCTCTTTTTCATTTTCTATCATGCCTACTGGACTGTGAACTATAATTTCAAATTATAAATCTCCTCGAATATGAATTTACTGAAGAGCAATATGTAAGTAACTTTTTGTTATGTCTCAATACACCTCTGCTGGTGGCATTTGTCCTGCTCTGGTACTCTCTGAAGGTCTTGTGCTCCCTCAAAAGACCCCACTCCTTCTCACTCGCTACCCCAAATTCTGGAACAGCTCAGAGAATGTCTTTGTGAGATCAAATCTTTTTATTTCCCACCTTAAAATCCATCATTTTGATGAAACCCTGAGTACAACTGTCAAGTCCCAAAATTCTACTGTAACCAAGCATAAGGAATTGTAAATAAATAATTCCATATTTCTTACTCTGATTTTCCCTGCCTCTGTGTCCTTCCCCTGTTGCCTCCACCACCATACCATAAAACAGAAGCCTCCAAACCCTGGCCCACAGACTGAATCCTGCACTCCAAGATTACCTGTCCAGATGCGGCACAGTGGTGGCCAAGGTTTATCATTTCGCATTACAGCCTCCCCATTTTGTAGCCAATTATAGCAGCAACACACCATGCAGTCACTTCTACCACAAAGTTGGGATGCAGAGCCTTCTGGGGTGATGTGTTACGTGAAAATCCCCTTTTCCCTTCCAAGTTGTGATTTTGTATATATATTATGGACTAAGATATCATGCAGGTCAAGAAAACAAGCCCAATTTCCAAAAACCTGGTAAAGGTCACAAGTTGTGATTGCATCCCCTCCTCCAGTCTAGGAATGTCTCCTGATGATGCAAAACAAGCCTGCACCTCCAGAGGAAAAGGTCTATTGTTCTTTTGTTGTACTCTTAAGCACCTTATGCAGATTGCCTCCCTCCCCCAGAGTCAGGCTTTGCTGATAGCTGATTTCTGGACCCTTCCACCTTTTTTTCACCTGGGTGTATACTGAGCATGTGCACAGCTCTGGGATACTTCCGGTCAGTTTAGGTCAACTTCCAGGTCAAAGACAACCCTTATAAGAGAGAACTCAGAGCACATGTCTCTCTCTCTCTCTGATTGCCCTCCTGCGGGAGTGGTCCTACACGGGACTCTTCCTCCAACTGCCCCCCCCCCCGGACAGGTAAATATATCTTGCGTCTAAACTCCCTACCTTCTTCCCTATCTATTCCTCCCTTCTCCCCCATCTTTAGTTAGCAAACTGGGTTTAGCAGATTAAGGAACCCCTAAATACTTCCCTACACCCTATCCGTTTCTGATTCCTTTTCGGATGCACCCAAATACATAGCACATGCAGCCACTACAAGCTAGGTTCACTATACACAAGTACTAGAAATCTATACTTATCAATTCTCCATGTGTATTATGTTTACCTTTGTGTGTTTTTGCAATAAAAATATAATCCTTTGATTGAAAGTTACCTTTCTCCCAGTCTCCTCATTAAGCTAGGCAAGGGATCTCTTTGCTTTACGCTGTCTTGTTATCCAGCCTATGGTCCCAAAAGTTTCCAAAAGGTTAATATACTAATTCCCCTAAACAAAACAGCCTTTTTGGTAACAGATGGGCAGCAGAAGCAGCTGCCCAGTGCAAGTTGCTGCGACAATTGGCTGTGAAAGAGGGTGCTGCAGCGTGGAATGGAAAGCCTCCACCACCACTGTGCCTGGACAAGTAATTTTGTGGCACAGTGGGCTATAGTTTAGAGATTGTTACTTTAGAATGTCTGCCTTCAGGCTGAATTATGACAACAATGACTGGATTGAGGCTTAAGTTTGTTAGCACCCATTCATATCAGAAATACGACTAAGAACAAACAGGTTAACATCCTTTGAAAATCACTTCAACATTCATGAATTATTTCTGGACTTGGGTGTGCTCAGTGAGCACACCTAAGACTCACAAACTGAATAACAGAACAGGAATTAAGTGTGGTCAGTGTGGGTGCCATAGTCACAGCTATTCCCAAGGAGGCCTGTCTATCAACTTTTGTTACCTTTAGGTTTTAGGTGTTTGGGTTCTGTAGTTTCCAAACAATTTTTTTTCATTAGTTTTTGTTTTGCACCGTACTTGTATCTATCTATACCAGTGATTTTCAACTTTTTCATCTCACAGCACACTGACAAGGCACTAAAATTGTCAAGGCACGCCATCAGGTTTTTAACAATTGTCAAGGTACACCATGCTGCCAGTGGGGGGCTTACATCCCCCCATTGGTCCTACTTATAAATGATCTTCCCCCAAATTCCTGTGGTACACCTGTGGACCACTCACGACACAGTGGTTGAAAATGGCTGATCCATACAATTGCTTTGTTACTTAATTACTATTATTTATTTATATAATGCCTTTCAGTATCACATAAACAGCTCCCTGCCCTGAGGGCTACAATCTGAGGGAGGGAGTGAAGGCTAAATACAGGGAGTATACACATAGCACCAGTGCAAGTATATGCATGCCTGTTATGAAGCACTGCAGGAACCCACCTATAAGCCGACCCCACAGGTAAGTCGAGGACAGGTTTTGAGCCAACAATCATGGAATTTTCTATGACCCTCAGATAAGTCGGGGGTTAAACTTAGGGGGGTGTTTGACTATAGTTTTGAATGATTTTACCCGAGGCCAGATCCTGAAAAATAACCTACCACTAATTGTTACCTAAGAACTGTAGTCTCTAATTTATTAAAAACATAGTAAAAGATCATAAGATACATTTTCATTCTTTTTTAAATTCTGGTCTTCACCACCTTTTTGTAAACACTATCAGAGTAAGTGCACTGTAAACTACATACCAGTAAAACAGTGGTTCCCAACCTGGGATTCATGTACTCCCAGGGACACTCAACAGGACCTTTAGGGGTACTTGAAAAAGAATGAAATAATGGCAGAAAAAGGCAGGCCATGCTCCAGAATGCCTTGCAAGGACCAGCAAGGTAGGAAGGGAGGTAGCTAGCTGGCTGTGAAAGCCCCACCAATAGCTAGTTTGTGGTCATCAATTCATGTATGAACCAGTGATTGAAAACCATCACAGTAAAAAAGCTGAAACATAATATGGCAAGTGATCAAGCACCCAGAATTTCTCAGCACACTTCTGGTGCAAAACAGTGCGAAGGCAGAGTCTTCTGTTCTTCAAACAGATGAAAAGAGAAAACACTGTGATAAATACATGAAGTCTGGGCTTTCATATGGAGGAGATGATGGCTTGTATTATTAATTATAAACATTTTGCTAATATAAAGGGTACAATTTATAGAAATGGGCTGCCAAGGGATATGCAAGTGAAAAAGGTTGGGAACCACTGCAGGAGATCCATGAACCAAATCCACCTTTAAGGTGGACATGAGGAGAACCATGAATCAAAGACACCTTTAAGGTGTCTGGTGTGTTAAGCCAGAAGCTCTGCATACAACATACAACCCATAACTGAGAGTGTGCAATTCAATTTACAGCAGAGAGATGAGATATTTGCAACCCTTTTTACTCAGAAGTAGACCCACTGCTTTCCATGGGTGCTATTCTGAAGTAATGGTGCACTGAATTGTAGCCTGGGAAGGAGGGTCCCACCCTGGTGTTTTAAAAAACAGACCTGCTTTGCAAGTATTTGCAAAGCAGAACCAGGCTGCAGCAGAAGGAAGGAGAATAAAAGGTTAACTTTGGCTGGAATGTCCCTGAAAAGTAATGATAGCAACTAAGGAGGTGCCTGCCTGAAAACTAAACTGTTCAGAGTTGAAAGGCTCTGCCCTCTGATTGACCCGGAGATAAGGTGAAGTGAGAATTGGAGCTTGATTACTTGGCAAAAATTTCATCAATACGTGAGTATCTCTGGTAAGTCTTATGTTCAATGAGGTTTACTCCCAGGAAAGTGTACTGAATTGCAGCTAAAATTATATACACACTTTCCTGATAGCGAGCTCCATGGAAACCAACGGGACTTACTTCTGAGTAGCCATGCCCAGGACTGCACTGTTAGTTTAGTTAAAGTAGTGAATAAGGTCTAAGGCAGAGGTTTTCAGACTGGAGTGTCGCAACGCCCCAGCCTGAAAGCCCTGGCCTCTGCCCCCTTAAGGAGTGGGGGCAGGAGGGAGGCAGGGTGGAGGCAGCAATGCAATCCCCAGGATCACGCCGCTCAGGGGGGCTGCAGAGACTGGGATGCACTCACCAGTCCCTGCAGCATCGTCCTGGGGGTGCAGGGAGCCCCCCCGCGAGTGCCTGCAGGGCTCCCCAGCTGGTTTGAAGTGAAAGTAGAATGATCGTGCTCCACTTTTGGTTTTGCAGAAGCGGAGCATGATCACTCTACTTTCACTTTGAACCAGCTGGGGAGCCCTGCAGGCACTTGTGCAGGGCTCCCCGCACCCTCAGGACGATGCTGCAGGGACTGGTGAGTGCATCCCACTCCCTGAAGCCCCCCTGAGCGGCACGATCCTGAGGATCATATTGTTGCCTTCCCCCCCCCATGCCCCCACAAGGACTTACTGTGCTTTTCAAACTCCTGGAGAGTTTGAAAACCACAGGTCTAAGGCGTCACAGGAAAAAGTGGATTTTAAGAGGAGATTTTTAAGGGAATAGGGAAGTAACCTGAAAGTTCCACCATTCCAAACACATGGAGTGGTAAAGGAGGAAAGGCAAAGTCATCCAGTGATGATTAACACCAATGATTGCATGTTGTATGCTTGTTACTTTTATCAATTTTATAAACAATCTTGGGTAGCTCATTTCAGAGAGATAATACCCAATTTTATAACACAAATAAAGCTGGAGCCAAACTCAACAAATTATATTTATTTTTTCCCCAAACAGCTGATTAATGGTCTCCTTTAGTACTACAGCAGTAGTTCCCAAATTGGTGGGTCACAGTTGACTACGAAACCGGAAAAGGGTCATTCCCCCTTAAGGGGAGAGGCTCATAAATGACTGCCCCAAAGATGCCACAGTTATAGAAGTGCTGCCAAGAACACTTCTAACCTGGAGGGTCACACTGGCCTCTGGTAGGGTGCGAGGGGATTTGCAACCCCCTCTGCAGGCTCCCCATTGCTGCAAACAACTCTGATCATTTGGAACTATTTGCAGCAGTGGGGAGGCCCACAGAGGGCTGTGAGCCCTCCGCACCCTGCTGGAGGCCAGCATGACCCCCCCCAGGGTAAGTTTAGAAGCCCCTTGCTCCCAGTGCCACCACAATTGCTATGGTGCCATCATTGACTCCCCCACCCCAGCCTTACCAAGACTTACAGGGTACAGCATAAAGGCAGCAATGCAAAAAGTTTCCTTTTGGGCATGCTCTAAATGCCACCATTTACTTCAAGAGAATGCCACTAATGATCAGGCTCAGGCTACTTAAAGACAATGCCCTCAGGAAAAGATCTTTGACAAAAAGAGGTAAAAATGAAATCAATTGTTACCTCAGAACCTACTGAAAATATTCCACAATGTTAACATGTAACCCTATACACACTTTCCTGAGAGTAAACCCACTGAATGGGACTTGCTTCCGAGTAATCATGCATAGACGTGCGCTTCAATAGTATTAACAGCACATATCTTTAGTGATGCAGACTTGCTATTTTTCATCAATTATGGTTTGTTCACACTGTATGGATATTAAGAACTCAGGTTTCATTCTGTACTCAGAACGTGTACCATTTTCTTGACATATTTTTATGTGAAAGGTATAGATGCTTCTTCAAAATTGATGGCAATCACTTTTTAAAAACCCATTTTTTAAAACCCACCCGGCCCAGCAGACAGGTGTACACATGTGATCCCTGTTGCATATATGTAATATTGGGCAGAAACGGCTTAACCGTCACAGGAATCTGCTCATAGGGGCTTTGAGGGGTTGTGGTTTTTTTAAAGTTTTGTGAAAGAGACTAACTTTTCACATCACGAATGTCAGTATGACATGCTCTTCTAGCTGCTTTCAAGCTTTACCCACAGTCTCAATATACTGCAGAACTAACATTACAAGGTTATAAAATTGAGTGGTGGATAATTTTTCAATTGTAACAAACAAGATAGATTCTAACTACAGCATAAATAGATAGAGCCTACCATAATGCCCAAACAAAACAAATATAATACAGAAGACCCTGGCTTGGATTTCCCTTTTGTTAATTTTAGATTAGCAGTGGCAATGCTAATTTTGAATAGTGCAGCTGTGTTTGGAGAGAGAAGATTCAATCCATTTTTATCAAACTATTTTCTGATAAAAAAATAAAAAAAATCACCTCACAAAACTGTCATTAGTGACACTGGAGAAAAATATATGCACAACTGTTTTCCTAAATGTTTCCCCTCCCCAGTACATGCATGACTAGATGTAGGAGGCTGGGTAGTGCTTTACAACAGACCAGCAATACCTAAACAAATGCCTGGACAATTATTTCACTTTTCAAAATAATTATTACAAATTATGATTATTAATAAATCCACTCTCCCTCCTAGAAAGGAAGCCATTGGAGCAGCAACAGCATTTGTCAGTCTTTAAATGTATGCATGCTTGGGTACCAACAGTAGTGTAGGCAAAGAGGGTGCAAAGACCTAAGTTTTGCATGGTGCCTCACTGTGGCATGCAAGCGACTCAACCCCCTCCCCTTCAGAACCATTTCAGGCCACTAGAGCAAAACAGAGGAGACACCTGGAATGGCTCCAAAGGGGAGGGGAGGGTCCACTTGCACACCACAGTGAGGCACCATGCAAAACTTAGTGCTTTGAACCCCTTCTAGCTACACTAGTGGGTACCAATGGCAGCTTTAGGAAGCAGGATGTGTGTCATGACCATGGCATGAGAGGAAAGGGTTAAACACCCTCTCTCATTGCACCTTAGTCCTAATATTCATCTCCCCTCCCTGCACTAGCTACTATTTTAATTAACAAAACAAATAGCACAAGCCTAGACATACCTACTCAGATGTAAGTCCCATTGTGTTCAGTGGGGCTTACAACCTGGAAAGCATGTACAGGCGTGCCCCCTTATTCGTGTTCCATACTTGAAACTGCAGATATAGGAGAACGCCCGTTCCTGTGGTCCAAGGAGGCAGCCCCCCTCCAGAGGCAAGGAGAGGGGAGCTCCCCTCGCTTTCGGAGGGGCCTCTGAGTTCAACAGAGGCTGAGGATGTCCATCCCTGGCCTCTACTGGGCTCACTCTGAGCTCTAAAAAAAACACTTGTTGTGTAGAAGGAGGGAGCACTCAGGTCAGAGTGATGACCTAACTATAATGGTCTTCTCATGCAGAGGGGAGAGTAACAATCTCAAACTAGACCAATCTTTAATCCCTTGTGCAAATGAAGATTTTCAATCAAACACCTCAGCCAAAATTACAAATGTTTTAACTTTTATTGGTTTCAGTGGAACTTGCTTCCGAGTGTAAGCTGCTTGGGACTGCAGCATCATAGTTTGGTTTTAAGATTAAATCTAGTCTCCATGTAGCATACACTGCAGCCATGAAAAGGAATGTTCCCGTATCTTCTCCTCTCTGTCCTGTAAGACAAGAAGCCATCTGTTGAGAGCTTTCTCTATTCCAACATACTCTGACTTCATTATTTGTAGGGGCAGAAAGGCTACGGGAATTTGCAGCACAATAACGTCATCATGTTTCAAAACATTACACATTATAAGGGGAGATTGAAAGGGAAACTTCTGCTTTTTGAGACAGTCATACATATTCTGTAAGGACTAATCCTTGGTTAGTGTGTGGTTAACCACTCCAAACTGCTTGTTTTGTCAACTATACCAGCATAACATTATACGTAGATCATGACAGTGGTATTGCTGAGTGTTCTCATTGTGTTATAGGAACGTGTAAATGCATAAGTTACAGTTAGAAATGCTGCAGTCCCATGAACACTTACATGAGAGAAAATTCTATTGACTTCAGTAAGTCTTACTTCTAAAGAAAGTCACAGGGATTAAAATCAAAGCATGAAAGGACATAAAAGCTGTCCTCAACTGTCGTTAGAAATGTTTTTAAAATAAGTCAGTGTACAAGGTGTCTCAAAAACAACGCGCACAACTTTTAATGAGCTCTAATTCCTGCTTAGGTCATTGCACAAAATCTGTAACATTCAAATGTCTAAGCCTAAGGGAAGCAATTGAAGAGACATTTGGAATCATCCCAGCACACACAATACTGGATTCGTGTAAATCCCTGGCAGCCCAATCCTATCCAGAACTGGCACAGTCGGGCTGAACAGCTCTTGTTGCATCCAGTGCTACCTAGGAGCAGGCTGGAGAACATTTCTTCCCTTACCCTGTGTAGCGCCCCAGCCTGCCCAATGGGGTTACTTAGATCTGTGCCAGCAATTTCACTTGCGCAAGTCCAAGAAGCCCTGTGTTGGAAGAAAAGGTTCGGGAGGAGGAAGAGGTATGGTGGAGGCCTCCTCTGCTGCTCCCATCCCCCTCCCAGGTCTAATCTGTCCACCATTCCACACTGCCCCACCTCTCTCTTATGTGCTCCAGTGGCAATTCAGCACCTGCAAGACGGCACCAGCCAGACAGCATATTGCTTACTCCCTGGGTGTTGAAAAGCATTTTACAGTGCTTTTACAACACCCAGTGCCTGTGTAGCAGTCGCTGCGCCGATATTACAAATGAATAGGATTGCGCCAACAGTCAACTATGTCAGCAGTGTACAGATACCAAAGAGTAGGGGTCTCCAAACCCTGGACCGGGGGCCAGATGCGGCCCACAGAGACCCTCTATCTGGCCTGCGGCCAGCCTCTGATCACCTGAGAGCCTCTGGCCCAGTTGACCAAACACAACCAGAGTTGTGCTTGTGAGGTGGGGGAATGGGGGTCCATTTTAGTGTGTGTGCTTTATTTCTTAGGCTGTGTTGGTGCTTGGAGAAATCCTAGACATTTGAGCCCATTCATTCATTTCAGTTATTCATCTAAGTGCCATCTCTAATGTATTTATTTAAATTTTATATTTCATTTTTTTCCTGGTCCTCGACACTGTGCCAGTTATTTGATGCGGTCCTTCGGCCGAAAAGTTTAGAGACCCCTGCCAACAAGGAACATTTCAAATGGTCTAATCATTAACCAACCAATGAATTAATTAACCAGGTCAAGCAAGTGCTACTGTGTTCAATATATGCGGTATATGTGTGAATTATAGCATAATAAATTTGACACTATAAAATGTGTGTATATGTTCTTGTGATGCCCTGTAGTTTAAAAGCTTATTTAAAACTGAGGGCACAATCCTAACCAGGTCTACTCAGAAGTAAATCCTGTTTTGTTCAATGCGGCTTACTCTCAGGAAGGTGTGGTTAGGATTGCAGCCTGAGGCAATTATCTCAGATGTATAGCTTTCTTATGAAAATTATTATTTATACATAAAGGTCCTAAAAGATATTTCAAGTATTCCCTTAAATATCAGTAAAGTAGGCTTTATATTCTTAATTATATTTTAAATTATTAATTTTAATATCAAAGGAGGGCAGGAGTTGCAAACTGGCTGCATAAATGTGTATCATACTTGCAATCTGATAACAATTAAGGCACTGCCAATTTCCTGTTCACATAACAAAAATTTCCCAATATATTTCTTATCACAATTTATCATGCAAAAGACAATTACAGTAATTTCCCAGTTGCCACAGTAATGTATTTTCATTTTATTTTAATGCACAGACCATTAAGGCAACTAGCAAGATTTTGTATCTACTTATTCACCTATCTTCTTGCTTTGTTCCAAAATGAAAAGTATGACATTCTCCAAGCATCTTTGCTACTGTAGTTCCTTGAACAACAGCCATTTAAGAAGTTTCCCCTGAAATGTTTTGTGTACTTTACCATGCTTCTACTGCAATGCAATAGGGTGCAACATTTCAATTCAGTCTCAGCATGATAATAACAACTGAACTAGGAAAGCAAATTATGTGAATTTCATTTCATCCTCTTGGCACTCAGACTATTTCATTCCCCAAAGTCAGGAGAAATTATCACCTATACACTTGAGTTTGTCCTCCTTGTCTACTGATGTAGAAATGCCTATACATAATGGAAACAATTCTCCATTTTTGTCGGTGAAGTACAGGTGATACCAGTGATAACATTTCTGTTTTGAAATGAGAGTATTTTAGCTACTGCTATATTCGCTCTTGTCTAGGCACTTCATGTTGCACAAAAGTGGAAGTATTGCTACTGTAATTGCTTGTATGTGACCAAGTCTCTAAAAGTTTCCATGGGGAGAAGAGAATTCAGGAAAGAAAGATGTTCCTTATAATGGAAAGAAAATAGAACACTAAGGATACATTGTTGAGATCTCTTTTATCTTGGGTTCTTCCTCTTATAAGCCTCTCTCTTTTTAAAAATTGTTTAGTGGGGTGCCTGCTTGAGAGAATTGCCCTTAGTAGAGATGATCTCAGTTGCTGAACCCTTGACCTTTAAAGAAACACACCTGCTTTGAAGGTGTTAAGGTGCTACAGGGAAGCTCTGACCATAGCTTTTAAGAGTTTCCTATAGCTCAAGGCCTCTCTTCTTGTAGGCATACATGCTGATAACCTTTCTCCTCACTACATATTGTCCTCTCAAAGATAGGCATCCCAGGGAGAAGAGGCACTTTTAATCACCCAATTTCTGAAAGCACTGGGGAGCAATTCTCATTGGAAATACTCTTGCTTTTCTTTAACACCATCCTTTAAGTACAAAGGATGCCAGAACACAGTGGTTTCTTGAACTAATTCCAACAGAAAGCTCTTAATCATTTCCATATACAAAATGTTGCTGTATTTTGAAGAATATTCTAAATATTACAGAATAAGAGAAAGACAACAACTTCCTATCAAATGACTCTTTCAGATAGCGATTATATTTTATTTAGGAGCAAACTAGTGGATTGAAAAAAGAGTTTTATAGCACTAAGCACACAAGCCTTAGCAGCAAGCTAACAGAGTGAGCTAGCTGGCAGTATAATATATAACTAACACTTGTCAAGATCATTATGTCGATTAGTGGTCAGGCTCTCCTTTTCATATTCTATTGACTACATGAGTTGTCACATTTTTAAAATTCTGCTTTGAACTGACTTCAACCTATTAGACAGCACATGTCTAAAGCATAATCGACACATTCTCAGCTTTAGTATGTGTTCTTTCTTTGCCTGCATACCCCCATAAGACAAGTCATTTGAAATATAAATTGGGCCACATTTATTGAGTAAAGCCACTCATAAATCTTAGAATAACTCAACAGCAGGTCCTGTCTCAAAAACTCCTCCCCTCTTCAGTACACAAATCTAACCTAGAGACAGCAAACCCATTCAATTAAATGGTCAGACTCTCCCTTTTATATTCCTTTGACTGCATGAGTTTTTAAAACTGTGCTTTGAACTGATTTCAGCTTATTAGCACCCCATGTCTATAATACTGACCAACACATTCCCAGCTTTAGTATCTGTTCTCCTTTTTTCTGCTGAAAAGTACATGCTAGTTAACTCCCTTGCTCTGAGGTTGTGGCATTCTGAATCAGAAGCTCACTCTATATCAGTGTTTTTCCACCAGTGGTACAAGTACCACCAATGGTACTTGAGGTGGTATCTGGTGGTACTCACAAGACCACTGGACAACTGCCGCCTGGTAGCAAGACCAGGACCATGACACAAACAGTGGTAGGAGACTTGGCTCAGCAGGTGGAGCTCTAAAACATGCTTACCATGCTTAAAAAAGCCCTCCCATCCACCCTGAACCTTTTACTGGTGTTTGTTGCATTGCATCTGGTCTCCCAACTCTGAAATAACAGGCAATGATGTCATCACCAGTTACTTCCAGTGGCACATCAAATACACAGACCATGTGAAGTGGTACAGCAGAGGACAAATGTTGAGAAACACTGCTCTACATAGTTATTGAACCTTCATACACTTTCAGCCCAATCCTATCACCAGGCTGCACTGCTTGAATTCACATTCCAGCAGTGCAGCCCAACACACTCTCGCGCACTACCCAGCTGCTGACAGAGATGCCAGATGCACAGCAACAACCCTCTTGGATCACCAATCATCAGTATGTCAGTGGCAGGGGTGGGCCACGGGAAGAGGAGGAATGGGACATTTGGGAGGAGAAACCAAGGAGGGAAGGTGTGGATCTGGCAGCTGTTGTGCATGCTGGATCTTATCCTTGCTTTATAAAACCTTCCTGCCCCCTTTCTCTCTTCAGTCATATGCCACTAAAGGGGATGTTGTGTGTCCAAGGAGACTCATAGGTGGCCTGAAAGCTTACATGAAGCTAAGTAAAAATGATTTTTACTTATCTCATGTTTGCCGCCCCACCCAATAGCAGAACTTTTTAGTGCAGCTGCATGCTACAGTGTGGTGGGAGATTGGTACATTTCAGTACATTTCAAGCAAATTCTTTTGCTTAAAAATAATCAATTGTCATCTATCTTTTGGTATAACTTTTGGTTATACCAGAACCATACCATCTTTTGGTACGCCTTTAAAAATAAAACAGGAACAACAGGAGATACTGGAGGAAAAAACCTTTAGAATTCGTTTACTTCCTCTAAAAAATGAGAAAAATGAAGATCTGAATGTAGCTGAAAATGTGTTTCAGGATTTGATCAAATGAATGAACTGTAGCAGGACAAGGCATGCCAGAGTAATGGTATGTGCCTTGATAGGTAACAAGCAGCATAGCAAAGGTAAGTACAAACTATTGGCTATGAGCGGAAGTGTTTGTTTCCAACGAGTAAGATAGTTTACAGCCTAAGTCAGTGGTCCCCAAACTCCTGAGGAGTTTGGGAACCAGAGTAAGTTGTGGCGGGGGAGGGCCAAAGGCAGCAATGTGATCCCTAGGATCATGCTGCAGCCTGAGTTGATTGGGGGGGGGGATTACCATACCTTCAGCTAGCACTGGCCTCCAGGGGGTGCGGGAAGCTTTGTAGAGCCCTCCAGAGGACTCCCCAAGCCTCTGTAGCAGTAAAAAAAAAGGAATAAGAAATCACTTCCAGTTTTCAATTGTGAAATAGGAAATGGTTTCTGATCAATTTTTAGACTTAGAAAGGCTTGGGGAGCCCTCCGTGGGGTATCTCACACACCCTGGAGATGGCACTAGCTGAAGGTAAGGTAAACCACACTCCAAATCATTCCCAGCCACACTGTGAGCATGGGGAACGCATTACTGCTTCCCCTGCCCCTTAAGGGGCCATAGGCAGGGGTTCTCAGGTTGGGGTGTCATGATGTCCCAGTTTAAGAATCTCAGGCCTAAGTCTTACTGAACACAGTGGACATACTTCTGAGTCAGGTAAATAGCACTATTTTCAAACACCTCTAGTCCTGAGCCTAGATGCTGAGTTCTCCCGAAATTGAAGCAAAAGCTATAAGGAAGAGGTGTGCATGAAACACTTTTGGGTATAGAACTATCCTTATAGCAAATAATACAAATAGGCTTAAGTTCTCCTCTTCACACTGCACAGTCCCCAAGAATTGGACAAATCACATACTGGCCTTCTAGAAAAGAGCAAGCCTCCAAATTGTTAAATTTTGACTTAGGTTTTTCTCCTATATTTCTGTACTTTTTCCTCCATCTTCATTTCATTTGTAGTTGATGAACTTTCCAAAAACATTTGGTTTGCAGCTTTTTGAAGTTGACAACCTTTCATTAGGCATTATGAAGTTCATTGCACTTGTGGCACAAAGAGCCCAATCCTACTCAGAAGTCTTGTTGGCATCCTTCAGTCTCGGAAGACTATGGTATCGCACTCTGAATAGTGTTCTGGAACAGTGTCCTCTCCAGTGCGCGATGCCTGGGTAAAGTAGATATGGAGGATAGACTGTTACCCATGCAGCAAATCCCCCCTCTCCATGTTGCTGAAATGGTCCAATGGAAAGGCAGAAGCCAATATGGTTGGTTCCAGCGACGTCGCAGGAGTTGCCAGAACGTGACTGTGTTCAGCCATGAACTGCCTCAGAGACTCCGGCTCCGGATTTTGCCTCGAGGTTGACTCCTGAAGCCTTTTCCATAACTGGATGTAGCCACAAGGCAGTGGAGGTTTGGGATCAGAGTTTTCCTTCTCTCAGAGAGCTGCCTTCCCAGGCTAACGAGTCCCATCTACCTGGTTTACTCAGAAGTAAATCCCATTCATTATAGTAAATAGAGCTTACTTCTGGATTGCAGACAAAATGCATCACATTTTACATCTGCTTGTTTCAAATATTTCGTCTAGCAAATACTAGTCAAGAATACTTTGACCCATTATTAGTTAGGTTAGGCTCCAACCAGTTCAAATTAATTATCTCTGCTCATCTAACTTTCAGAACATTCTAGTGAAGATACTTTTTTAATTATCTCTGTTCACATATGCTTTACATGTCTGGAGTTCAACTGCAGGACCCTCCTTTAGCATCTATCCCTAGGTTTGTATGAAACTATATCAGGAGAACTGAGAACTTAATCCTTCTGTCAACTGCTTCACAATCACACACGCTCATGACATGCAAGGCTTTTCCAACATATCATGTAATGCATAAGCCATGACAAAATCTCCTCAAAATCTCTACAGAAATCATGGAAGCCAGGCCATTTCCAGCACAGCTCCATAAAAAGCAATAGGGGTAAATTTCTATCCAGCAAAAATCCAGATAACAAAATGATCGGGAAGCACGATCAGGAGTACAGTCAATCTTCCTTACTGAGTAGGGCAGCCACGTTTCTAGGTAGGGTTACAGCCAGCAGTGGCATTGCTAGGGGGTGTGGGCCGCACCAGGTGACACGCAAGAGGGGGTGACGCGCACTGGGAGGATGACGCTCTAAAATCATGGTGGTTAGGAGTAATACCATCATGTTATACACCGTTGGATGCAGAATTTCAAGCAGAATGCAATGCAAAAAACAGGAGTGAAATATCTCCTTTCTATCATAAGTTATTGGCAAAAACCCAGAAAACAAAAAATGCATGGAGCCCAATGGAAAGAGAAACCAAGGGGTATCGGGTGTTTACTCACGAGTAGGTGAACATGCCTTAGTCCATCTGAAAGGGCAGGCTGAGAGGAATCCAACAACACCAGAATGGTTCTGATCCAATGAATGTAGCCCCCCAAAAACACCCAAGAAGGAGGTCCCTCCCTCCAAGCTGGCGAATGTATTGAGCCCTATGGAAAGCAAAACTAAGCCACATGGTCCTGTTTACTCACGAGTAAGCAAACGTGCCTTGGCTCCTGGGGAGGTCAGGCAAAGGGAAATGTGAGGCCACCAGAACGGTCCTGATTTGATGCAACTGGAGCTCAATAAATGCTCCAGAAGGCAGCCCCCCCCCCCAATAAAAAGAATGAGACAGGGTAAGGCAGTGTTATTCAAACTGTGCAGCGCGGCTCTTTAGGGAGGCGCCAGGAACTAAAAGGGGAGGCATGGGATGTCCTCTGGCAGCGATACAGTCACACCCCTGGGCAGAATACGAGCCCGTCTTCTGGTCTCTGTGTCTCCGTCAGCTCTCTCTCTCTGTCAGCTGAGCCCCCTCTCTTCCCCCTCCACTCCGAGGCTGCCCCCTTCTGTGTTCGATGCATGTTGTTTGCAAAGCTCTCCTTGATCCTTGTCTGGTTGGTTCCTAGTTCCCAGCCTGGGATCGCTTATCTCTCTTTTCAACCCCTCCCTCTTCCACTCCCCCCTTTCAATCTCCAAACCTTCCCGCTTTCCTCCCCCTCCCCTTAAAGTTGTTTCCATGCAGTTGGCAAAGGGGGAGGGGAGAGACAAGCACACACTTTACTTGGCCAGGAGCAGAAAAAGGGTACTGTTTTTAAAGTGATTTATTAATCTTGTTGTTTGACTGAAGAGGAGAGGCTGTATTTTTAAAGTGATGAATCTTGCTATTTGAAGGGAATACTTATCAGCCATTGATGAAGTGATTGCCAACCCAATCCTATCCACACTTTCCTGGGAGTAAACCCGATTGACGCTAATGGGACTTACTTCTGAGTAGACATGCATAGGCTTGAGCTGTGCATCTCCTAGTATAGGAGACAAATCAGCTTCCTAACCAAACCCTTATCAGCTCTGAAATATTTTCATGGTCTATTTTTGATTTCCCTACCAGCTGCTGGAAAAATTTGATTTAATTAAATTAATAAAGGGTTCAATCCTATCCAAGGAGAATGGGAGAAATGACTTGTTGGATTGGGGTCCACAGGGGTGCGTGTGTGTTGTGAACTGGTTGTTCACAAAGTTCACTTGATAAAACAATTCGATTGGTATGCTTACAAAGTTAAAAGAAAGAGTCTTCCTGGACCAGACAAAATCTACCTACTCCAGCATCATGTCTCCAACAGTGATCAGCAGCTGATCATTTATAAAGCAGGTATATTGCTGTGTATTAGTAATATATTTTTAAGATCTGCATTTAATTAATGATATGATTAATATAATTAATAATATAGCTAATATTTCTGGCCACTTCCTGTTTAATTATGTCACTTCCAGCCCTCAGAAACATGATGGGAAGCCACGGCCAACAGCCATGGGGGTCAAGGGAGCCACTGGCCAGAAAAGTTTGAATACCACTGGGGTAAGGTGAAATTTTTTTCTGTTTTAGGCTGCTCTCAGACTTGCAAAGCCAGGTGGGTTCTCATAGTAATATGCTTGAAATATAAGAACTTAAATTGAACCGGGTACTAGGTAGGGGTAAAAATCTTACTGATTCTTTTGGGGGGGGGTGTTATTGCAGGCAGGCTACAGAGAAAATTCACTTGGTGGAACAGCACTGGCTTTCCCTTATTTATTGATTTAATTTATTTATAATTATTTATTTTAATTTGCTTTATGATGGGTGCTGGACAGATCATCTTTCTAAGAAGTGGGTCCCAGTGCTAAAAGTTTGAGAACTGCTCCAATAAGGTGTTAGTAAGTTGACACCCTGTGGGGAGGTGACACCACTAGTGACCAAAATCACTAAAATCAGAGTTTGGAGGAATAATACCATCATGTTATATATCAATCAATGTGTAATCAATCAATTTCATGCAGAATGCGATGAAACAAACTACGTTGAAATATCTTTATTCTATCAAAAGGTACAGCCAAAAAACCAGTGGGGGCGGGGCAATGCTAGATCACCATGCCCACCACCTAGAGTGTTGCCCCGCCCACTGCAGGGGGGTGACGTGCTGGCCTCCTGCACCGGGTGACGCAAACCCTAATGACGCCACTGACAGCCAGCCCATTACTAAGGTGTAGCGGGATAGTCATCCCAGGCAACAGATCAGCAAGAGATGACATTTAACAGGGATTCTCTAACTGCCTCTTCTGACCACTCCTCCTGCCCTCTTCCAGGACCTCATCTTGTCCAGCCCTGAACTGCTGCAGCTACTCTTCCTCCCGTTATTTTAAAAAGGCAAATGGAAATAGAAGATAAATTGTGTGGAGGAGATAAGAGTGGTAGCCTAAAGCATCTTACCAGAAGGTACACAAATAGATCCCAGAGTACTCTCTAGTAATGCAGTACTCAGTGTGAAGCAATGATCCCCCTGACTTAACCTGGCTATAGCTCTGAGCACAATTATTTGTGCTCTGACCAGCATTTACGAGTCCTGTGCAGGAGGTGTGATCTGGAGGAAGAGCTGCCAGAAGACTCCCAGAAGCTAAGCATGTGCAGCCCTGGTCATGTCTGGACCAGAAAAGTCACTAATGCTGATGTGACCCTCAGTGGCAGAGAGGAGTTGCTATTTTGCTGGTGTTTACCTTGATGGGAGAGCAGTTTGGAATGTTGAGAATATCAGTGAAGAGAACATTAGCAACTAGAAAATTCCCTGCTGGCAGCGATTCGTGGCTTGCCTGTGAAAAGCTTGGAGTGTGGCTAAGAAACTACTGTGGCTATACTACTGAAGGATAACAGATGGAGTTGGAAGGGTTATATATATATATATATATATATATATATATATATATATATATATATATAAAGACCCTTATTGGGTCTAGGAAGCCTGTCTATGTAAACCACCTTGAGCCATATTCAAAGAATACAAGGAAAGGAGGTATATAAATACGTACAACAATAAGTTTAGGAAAGGGCAGGAGGTCTGGTCTAGATAGTAGAGCCTCCCTTAGCTGGAAGATAACATTGGAAGGTTGCCAGTTCAAGGACATCGGCAGCTCCTTGAATGGCTTGAAGCAGCTGACAAGCCGAGCTGAGTGATTCCACCTGCTCTTGGTGTGAGCAAGAAGCATCTTGGATGCCCTCCATGTGAGAGAGATGGAGCTGCTTGCCAGCCTGTGTGGGAGAACTGCAGGCCAGAAGTGAGACCAAACCAGGAAGATCCATTCTGAAATGTTGTTGGCTCTTGAAAGAGAGAACCTCTATGATTGTAAACAACTGCCTATGTAAACCGCCTTGAATAAAGTCAGAGGAGTAATCCGATGACCAGAAAGGCGATATATAAATACCTAGTTGTTGTTGTTGTTATTATTCCTAAAAGCCCTGGGGCTCCCTGAGACCCCTTCAAGGGCTACATGAGCACACCATAAGTGGCCACCAGCTGACCCTTACCCAGTTTGCTCATTCATCCCACCCACCTGGATCATGGATCTCCTTTCTCATTCCCTGTTCTGACTCTTTGCCGGTATTTGGCTTGGCACTGTGCCACTATGCCATGTCCCGGTGCTCTGGTGCTCCCCAAGACTCTGCACAGGAGCTGGCAGGGCCATCTAAGACTCATTTTAGGAATGTAAATGGCTCTGGAGCACAAAAAGTTTGAGAACTGCTGTACTAAACTAATAAAGGAATTAGTACAGAGAGACAAATTCAATCCACTGAGCTAAATGTGTTTTTAAAAAAATCAAAACAATTTTTTTTTTTTTTTGCAAATCAAATAAGAAGAGCTGGTGAGAATGCAATAACTTTGTAACACACTGAACTGTGTAGACAAAATGGAAAACACTCCATTAAAACACACTGTACTTAATGATGGCAAGACAATTGGGAGGATTGGTCCAAAGTTTCTTCCTAGTTGGAAGTTGGTTGGTTGGTTCTCTTTTTAAATTCTGATAGGTTAACATTCTTTTGGCAATGCAGTCTTTGATTATGTTGTTTAAGAAAGGGGAAAGAATGCTGAAGGAGGTTCATTATGTTGAAACACAACCGTGTCCCACACATACAAGAATGCAGTTTCAATTCATTTTTTTTTGCAATGTCCTGTATAATATCTCAGAACATATCTCTCTTGTTTCTTATCCTCACTTTCCTGTTATCTATATATTTATCTGAGCAGAAATTATCTTGTGTACTTTTTATAGTCCTAACACAACAAGAATTTTCTAATTTTTAAAGATTTTTGGATATATTTACTATCACTGAAGCTATAAGTCTGAAGTCCCTGTTACTAGAAAATAACCTCCTACTTTTTACATCAGAAATTAAATGTTAAGATTTCAATTTTTCCTTGTTAGATTCCTGTGCCAATGAAGTCAGTCATTCGCCAGCTCTCCTCCCTGGTTACAAAAATCTCTGACAATATGGATTACAATTAGATAGCCAGTTTTGCATGAACTAACCCAGTTCTTGTCATATCTTTTCCAGATGTTAACCTTTATCTCAACAATCCCCAATATCAAATTAGAACATACATTTGTGCAGTTTCATATAAATACTGTTGAAGAAAATTCTTTTAATTCAGGAAATGAGCACAGAAATCACATTGTGACCATTTAAAACCAATCATATTTACTTGATAATAGTTAATTCTGATATTACTCATTAAGGTGCACAATGTAGTTCTTTTGCTTTCTGTATTTAAAAGCACAGCAGGTAACAAATGTATCATAAAATATGGAACTTTGAGAGAGATGAAACTGCAGCAGTTTCTCTCCTGCTTTACAGGATTGTAATGAACCTGTGCAAACAGACATGAATTTTGCAACCTGGAGCAGGTATCTTTAGAAATTCATAAAATTGCAATGCAGCAAGTTCCCTGACAAACAACAATATTGAAAGTTTGAAAACCTAATATTTACACCATTAGAAGTTCTCCATGCAATATTTATGTTTGAAATGAATGCTTGTGAATGAAAAGCAAATTTGTATAAAATAGAATTTCAGCACACAAGTTAACAGTTAAGGAATTAATATTATCTGCAAAAGATCTGCACTGAAAGGCAGTCTTATCACACTCAAATAAAGACTTCTCCATTGAATGCAAATATGAACACCACTTCCCAAAACCTGTTTAGTTTTTAATAATAATTTATATACTGCTTCTCAACAAAAAATAGTTCACAGAACAGTTTGCATAGCAAAACAAAACAATATTTTTTTTTATCCATTGTGATACTTTGTATTTTATTATAAAGCTTTATAAGCCACCTTGGGCATTTGTTTCAGCATGGGAAAAGTGGGCTAATTATTAATAAATAAATAAATGGCTCCCTGTCCCCAAAGGCCTCAGTCTAAAAACAGATGGAGAACACTCACTCAAAGTTGTATGTGTGAACTGACTCCGCTGCAACACATGTATCTGAGGTGCTACTAGGCTATGTTTTATCTACAGAGTCTTAAAACAGCCTGGTTTATGAATATATTAGGAAATACCTCCTCCTATATTAACCTCCTACTGTAAATTTTAGCACAATCCAATGCATGTCTACTCAGAAGTAAGTCCCATTATGTTCACCGGGGCTTGATCCTCAGAAAGTATGTCTATAGGACTGTAGTCTTCAAGCCCAATCCTGAGATCTTACCACCAGTCCTCTGCCACCGCTAAGTGTCGTAGATGTGCTGTAAGGCACGTCTACAGCCCTCAGCGCTGGCTCAGCACTGGAACTAGCCTCATGCCAGCTGGCGCTGGACCAGTGCCGGTGGAACACTGGTGCTCCCTCGCTCAGCAGCCGCACAGACCACCAAGCGGAGGAGAAGTAGGTGGGGGCATGGGGGAAGGCGGGGAGGAGGTGTGTCGGGGGAGGGAACAGGGTGGGAAGGAGGCAGGACAGGTGGAGTTGGGCTCCACCAGATCCTGAGCTCCATGTCAGGCTGTGCGGCCTGACACAGAGGCTCTTGATTCGACGGCATTGCAGGACTACTTCCCTTACCCAGGGAAGGGAACGAAAGTCCCCTTCCGCCAAGGAGCCAGTGCCGGCTGCCCTGTTGCACACAGGATGCCGAAGCAGTAGACAGCTCAGGATTCAGCTATTAGGCTGCCATCCTATACACCAGCGGTTTTCAAACTCTCAGGGAGAGTTTGAACCGCAGGAAGTCTTGGTGGGGGCGGGGGAAAGGCAGCGACACAATCCCTAGGATCTTGTCGCTAAGGGGGGCTGCAGGGACTGGGATGCACTCACCAATCCTTGCAGCAGCCGTTCAGGGGTGCAGGAACCACTGCGTGAGTGTCTGCAGGGCTCCCCAGCTTGCAGAAAGTGAAAGTGGAGCGCCTGCAAACCAGAAGTGGAGTACAATTGCTCCACTTTCACTTCTGACAAGCTGGGGAGCTGTGCAGATGCTTGCGCAGGGCTCCCCGCACCCCAGGACGGCTGCTGCAGGGACTGGTGAGTGCATCCCAGTCCCTGCAGCCCTGTTAGAAAGTATGCGTATAGGATTGTATGTGTATAGGATTTCTGCCTGTCTCCTTGCTGCCCCCGCCCCTTAAGGGGGCAGAGGCCAGGGCCTTCAGGCTGGGGCATCATGACACCCCAGTTTGAAAACTACTGCTATACACATTTACCTGGGAGTAAGGCCAATTCAATTCAGTGGGGCTTACTTCTGAGTAGACATGCATAGGATTGTTCTGTGATTTCATCTGGACCTCCACTCTCAGAAAAGAAATTGCCCTTGACATATAACATTTTAAGTGGTGGCTTTGATATTGCAGAACTCCCTCCAAAGAAGCTTCTTGGAGACGATTCTGGTGTCACTGGTAGGCAGATGCATCTTTTTCACCAAATGCATCTTTTTCACCAAATATTTCATGATTTTATGAAATCATGGTGCATGAAATCATGGTGCATGGTGCATGAAAAGCTTGGTGCATTTTATGTTTGTGTTGCCATTAGTAGTTCTTGATTGTAATCTGACTGTAATCTTAATTGTGGTCATTTTATTGTGGTTACAATTAATTCAGTGTTTTAAGTGAACCTAAAGGCAGTTTTTGATGGAAAGGCAGTATATAATTTAATGAACATAAGCATGAAAATAAATACAAAATATCTATTCATGATGTTTGATCCTTGATGACTTGTATGTGTGGAAAAGGCACCACTTGATGTTGCAGTCATCAAGACAAATAGGCATGTGTGAATGAGCCCTTTATCTTAGATGTTATACAATGGATTATTGCCATTAACAGCAAAAATAGTGCCAGATATAAAGTTTTCTGCTCTCCATATAAACTTTTTATTCATTCACTTATTTAAAACATTTATATTCCACCTTCCTACAAACATTTCCTTCCTTCCCTCAGTGTGAAAATGATACTACAATTAAAACTAAATAAATGAAAGTATATATTCCAACATGCTTCATGTTAAAATTTTGCTTTAACATCTTTATCTTTAAAATCTTTAAAATTTTGCTTTAATATCTGATTTGGCTGGTTTTTTCTCTCTCAGTTTTCTTTTCTTTCCCCATAAATGGAAACAAATATATAACATTTTCCACTAATAAATATATGACAGAAGCAAGAAAGCCAAACAATTGCTTTTAAATTCCATAGGCTATAACAATTTATATTGACATATCCACTCTTTATAATAGACCTGTTTCTATGTTAAATGTCTCTTATAATGTTTATTATATCATAAACATTTCTGGTTCAATGACAAATAAGTTTGCTTACATTATGCGATCTCCTTCAAATTATATTTAATGTTGCACTTCCGATAATATATCTAGAAAGTATCATATTCAGTAAGGGATCATGTTAGAAGATAAAAAAAAATAGATCTTGAGTCAAAGAATATGGATAGGGAAGAAGACTATCACTTTATCTGCAAATGAGATAAAGCCATCACTAGTTAAAGCTACAATCTTACATGTACTTAGTTGTATGAATGCAATGGAACTTTCTTCCATATTATGCATGCATAGGATCAAATTGTATGCTTCTTTATCTTCACAACCACCTATTATTTCATTCTGATATCACATTCTTGACTAGAACTGAGGGAAATGAGTGATTGGCTCCAGTGCTCCCTTAATAGAACATTTCCTGGCTTAATGAAACCATAGCTTGCTGTGATGTTCCAAAGAGACTTTTAAAACAGGACTGCAAACTGGGGTCAAACCATAGTTTAGTAGTTCAATCACAAAGGAAGATGATTTGATCTAAGTAGGAAGGGTTCTACTTGCAGGACAAAAGGAGGGAACCGTTGATTCCATATCTCATTCTCAATCCTTCAAACTATGGTTTGGAATATTGCAAATGTGATATCTGAATGCAGCCTACATTTTCCTAAAGTTTGTTTTATTAAAAGTCGAATGCTATAACTTCTACATTTTTGTCTTGAACATTATTTTGATTCAGTGAGCACTTATAAAATTGGTCTAAAATCCCCAAAGTTAAAGGCTTACCTATACATAACCGGTCTGCAATTCAATGTCCCTTTAGTGCATGCATGTTTGCAAAGGCTTCAATATTCCATATGAATAATGGAAAGATTCAGTATATTCATGTTAATACTATTCATGTTCCTTCACAGATGAAAATCAGAAGCTCCTTAACACCCAGGGTTTTGAATTGTGTCAAGAGACACAACTGAATGCCCCATATATGCAGAAGCTTCTGATCTGCAGGTGGCAATTAAGAAAAAATGCATATGCCTAGGTGCATATACAGTCGGCCCACACCTTGCCCACTTATACAATACAATACACTTACGTGAATTCAATTGCTTGCAGTTGGTAAGCCAAAAACCAATATGTTACATATTGCAGGGGATTCCACCTGCCATTGTACTTACTAAATACATGCCCTGGACTAAGACTAAGATCAGAGAATGAGGTCTGTGTTCCTGCCTGCACCCTGCCATTTTTAAAGAGACAGTACACATTTTCTGGACATCAGGAATTTTTAAGGCAATTTTGAGTATTCACAATTTTGGCTTTACACTCCAACTTTGGAACATAACCTTCACATGTGAGCTGAATGTACATACTATTCTAACTAATCAGAAATCATAAGATTAACCTAAGTATTTTTTACGTAGGCTTAATACAACTGCCACTTTTAGCTTTCTTGTTAAAATGGTATAACTCATATAAATGATACTTGAGAATACATGACATACATGAGAATTTCAGGAAAGATCATTTTTTTAATGCTGTGGGATAGTATTTTGTAAACACCATATGACAATATCTACATCAGTCCCAATCTTGCAAATGATTCAAGGACTAATCCTATCCAACTTTCCAGTGCCAATGCAGCCGCAATGCAGCCCTGAGGTAAGGGGAACAAATATTCCCTTACTTTGATGAGACTTCCATGACTGCCTTCACCACCACAGGATGGAGCACATGCCCCATTGGCATGGCTGGAAAGTTGGGTAGGACTGGGCCCTCAACCTGCACTGAGACTGCCAGTCAATTCTCTCTCAGAAATCAAACAACTGAGCAGAAAGTGATCACTGCTTTGAGGTGAGGAAGAAAAAAAATAGTCCATGCTGAGGAAGGAAAAATCACGAATTCCAGCCATATCCTTAAAAAAGTGTAAAAGCATTAATACTTGTTGCCAGAAAGATTTCATATGCAATGAACTCCAGGTGATCAGAAAAGGGCTAGAAAGACAGTTCAGGTTCAGCCTACGAAACCAAATGCACTGTAGCACTCCCGCAACTACAGAAGCTCCCTATGCAACTAATCTGGTATAAATATGGAAGGAACTTGGATTGTACTCTTGTAATTTCTAGAACCCAGGGTGCAGATTATTTCAAGGAAACCTGATTATTTACAACATTTTAATCCCGCCTTTTTCTCCCTGATAGGGACCCAAAGTTCAATGGGGCCTACCCGCAAGCGTGCACAGAACTGCAGCCTAGGAATAGTCACATGGTTTGGAGATTAATGTTTAGTACATACACTTGGCATCATTAACCTCAATATTTTAATGACAGTTGCTGCTGACCTACTGATTAGGTCTCTTGCAAGCTATAAAACAGAATATAATATAGGTTTTTTTTTTGTTGTAATTATTAGCTTAAAATGAGAATGAGCAGGATGGAGACACAAAAAGCTATGTAATACAGTAATGCAATTTTAAATGGTATTTTTGTATTTTGGAAACTCTCCCAAATGACCATTTAAGTTCACTCATTAGGCTCTCACTCTGCAAGGCCATGGTTTCAGAAAAAAAGCAGAGTGGCCTAAGAAGAATTTCAGTGCTGCTACATAGACAGTATTTATAATATGGTTATAATATCCCAACTTGGTAGACAGCAGGCTAAGCTGAAAGCATATCAACAATTTTAATATGCTTAAAGGTTGTGTTTTGTTTAATAAACCTTTTTTTAAAAAAAAAATACAGAACTGTGAGAAGTGCCTGAGAAAGAAGTTGAGGTGCAGAGTTCTATAAATACCTGTGTGTAGTTCATGAGACAACACATTGTTTTCACGTAACTAAGGATGGGAACCTCCTAAACCGATATTATTATTCTAGTATACTAAATGACTACATGGTATTTTAATGAGTATATATTGTAAACTTCATGTTAGTATAGGTAACATGCTCTGTTCAGCTAAGTAAAATATGCAAGTGATACTGGTAAGGAGAAAAAATCCTGTAGATTAGATTTTCTAATTATTTTATTATATTAATCAAAAAAATCAGAAACCACATGAAAACTAATGAAAGGAGATTCGCAATATTGCCATTTTCAACTAGTGCATTCATAGAACATTTATATTTAAATAGCCACTGCCAAAACATCAGAAAGACAAGACCACTGTATGCAAATATTAATTATTTATTAATAGTATGACATTAACAACCATGAAGCACAAATTAAAAAGTAGTGAGTGATGGATTCTATTCTAACAGATGGATAAATATAGACTAATAAATTCACAAATTAAAGATACAGTCATTGAACCATATACACTTAAACAGTTCCACAGCCAATAAGATTATGCCATAGGAAGTGGTTTGAGGTCTGCTATTTAAAATAGAGTATCTCAAATTTGTTCACATATTTCACTGACATTTGAGGTTTTTTAAAATTAAAATCCCTCATAACATAACTTTCTTTTTCCTTTTTTAAAAATTATTTCATAAATTATGATAGGGTCTGAACACACAGTTGTGTATCCTGTTAATTTGACCATACTGAATACAAAATCATTTTCAATCATCCATATAAAAAACCCTCATAACAGACTGTTTTGCTATCTGTGACACAAATTTCCCATCCATAAAATATGAGCCAATTTGTACTTATATCTTGACCATGATTAATTCATCAATTTTTTTTAAAGCCTAGTTGTTAAAAAAATAAGAGAGAAATGCAAGATTTTCTAATGCAGGAATGTGTAAATATTTTACATCATATTTTCTACTGAAATTATCATTTACAGTGGAATCCCAGGTATATTTACTCAGAAGGACATCTTACTGTATTCAGTGGGGCTTGCTCCCAGGTAAATTTGTACGGGACTGCAGTCTCAGCATACAATCATTCTTTAAATTGTATATCACAGGATCTTGGCATTAAATATCCTACTCAACCAACCAGTGGGAAACAGGAGTGGAATTTTTTTTTTCCAAGTTCAGAATATTCTAATCATTATATTTATGAACTGGTATTTTTTTCTAGATTTCTTCAAATTAATGCTATGTAGAAGCTAAAGAATTCCAACAATGCTAAAACAAATCAGAAAAATTATCTTTTTAAAATTGAATATTATATTTTAAACAAATTTAGTTAGAAAAATTCTCACTCCAATAATTTAATTTAAACTTCCTCAGGAAATCATCATACCATATTATATCACCTTGATCTCAATTTCTTCTCTCTTCCACCACAAATGCTCCCACCAATTTTACTGGAGCCATTCTGCCCACTAAGGAATACAAATGCGAACAGTAGACTCCAAGCAAGTATAAACAGTGGGACACACCTGTCTGTTTGCTCATTTGTCACTGCATGTAAGTATGGTAGAAAGCTGCAGCCAATCCTAATTTTCTGATGAATGTATCTGCAGGACAGACACAGCCTGAAACATACATTTGCCACATTACTATTTTATGTATACATTTACTACTATGTGTTTTCTCATTAAAACATGGAATAGAAGTGGCCCACAGAACTGTATGGTTAAATCTCATGTTCTAGGGATCTTACAACAGTTTACATAAATAGTGTCCACATTAGCCAAGAAAGCAAACCGGAGTCTCCAGGTTGAGAGGCAATGAACCTCATCAGACCAGATGCTAGGTGCAAACAAGACATGGCCCTTCTCTTTAGGGAACACTGACTGGTCACAGTTAGAAATAGAATACTGGACTGGATGAACCTCAGTCTGATCTAGTAAGGCAATTCTTATGTGGTGGAATACAATTTTTGTTCCAGATTATCCTTTGGTACATAAACTTGCATAGCAGCAAGTCAAAATTTTGAACTGTGCTCTCCATCTGAAAAGCAATTGCAAATATTGTTCTTCTTACACTGATAGTTCTAACCTAAGACAATTTGTTAAATTATAGCACAGTGTTGATCACTGAAATCTGTCTTGTTTCTGTTGCCCTTGCTCTCTGTGTAAAAAAATTCAAATCTTGATGAGATTGCTATATGTATGTACGTATTATGTGATATCCAAAGGTTTGACTTGGCTAGCCAAGTCCCTGAAAGTTAAGCTCTAGATCCATTAGGAATACTGCCAAAACTCCATTCAACACCATTTACCAGGATTCACCCATTGTTTTGGAGTTGGGAAGCCTGGTGCCTATTATTATGTGTGTTTATGTCTTAGTGAGCTATTCTAGTATTACTCAGTCAAATCATAAAAGTTTATGACTAGTTCACAGCGCATGCACATGTGTGTTACCGCCTAAGGCTGCAAGTCTGTGCACACATATTTGGTAGAAAGCCCACTGAATTAAGTGAGAGACATTTTAAAGAAAACATCCCTAGAATCTGTAAACTTTTGCTTATCAAAGTCATCCTTATTAATTTCCTGAGGCCAGATTTAGTGCATAAGGCTAACACACACACAAATCAAGATACATATTATAACTGGTATGCAATACTGAGACATTAAAAAATTATGTAGAAGAAACACCGAGAATACTTTAAATAGAGAAGCAGAATAAAAATATTTTTATATGATACAAATTTAATTGCAAGCTATGTAATTGTGAATGAAACTGGATAGACAAATTGCTGCAGATAGCCAGTAGATAGTCATGTGCTTCAAATTTCTAGAATATCCCTCAACAGAGTATCTCAATCTTCTTTGCACAATTTCCCATTATATATCTGGTTTTTTTGTTTTACCTATAAATATCAGAAGTTTCCATTCCTTTAGTTACTGCAAATTGTCACAAGAAGTGATTATTTGTGGCATAAACTGAATAATCTTTAGCCAGTTACTGAGCAGGCACAATATCAAAACACAACACTAATTTTTCAGTAAAACTGAGTGTTTATGCATTTCACATACTACTAAATGAAATATAGAAATGGCAAACAGCGCATAATTCACATGGATATCCTAAACAATATGTCCTGTAACAAGACTATTTAAAACGTTTTATTAGTCAGCAATTTAAAAAACCAAAACATTATTTTAAACATGTAATACATTTTGTGTTGCATCAAGAAAACACATCGGTTGACATCCCTATGAAGACAATCTTCCATTCACGGTTTACATTTTCTTAAGACAACTGTTAAGATTCTACTTTCAATTCTTCTACAACACTTTTCCCAAACTCTGCAAAGATTTACCACAAACATCTATCCTGATATCATGTAATGAATTTGAATAAAGATTCATCACATTGCATAATCAGCTTTTACCTTTGCATTTTTTTCTTTTTTTCAGTATCCATAGCCAATCATCGTTCTCCTCTTCCATTATGCTTCTTTATGGCAGAGTGAGATGCTTCTTCATTAAGCAGCATTACAAATAGAACACACCGGAACTCCCAAGTGGAGCATGCTCTAACAGAGCTAATGCTACAGTTCTCAAGGTAACCAGGCTCAGTTGGAAACTGAGAGCAAAGTCAATGTAAGGTTAGTAATTTGCAAGCCTAATTGCACATACAAACTTGCCTCACTCCATGATGAACACTCTTCAAAAGGTCCATGTGCAGTTACATTTTTAAATGATAAGAGTTAAAACATGAGCTAAGCCAAGGGAAAAAACCCTAATGTTATCATTCTTATATTTAAAAGGATTCATAATTTTTAACACATGCACACGCACACACACAATCAAAGAAATAACATACTGCACAACAGACAAGCTGCAAATAGTCACTATAATACTATAGTTCTCTTGTTGCTTTACACAAAATGGACAGTAGTAATACTTATGGAACTAAACACTGCAGACCAGAAGAAAGCACACTGTTCAGAAAAATGCAGCTAACTAGGTGAGGGTTTTGATGAAATGGTACTTTTCCAAAAAGTTTGCTGCATGAAGCTGGCTGTACAGGATAATGACAGAGGAACTCATGCTTTGTTTACCCCTAAAGCCAAAGCATCAGAAGAGCATGGATTTGCAGATAAAATGCATAACAAGATAGCAATGAAGTAGCAAATGATGAACACTGCAGACAACTGACTTACAGTTTCAGATACTTAAATGAGATACATTAAGCTCCACAGCTTTGAGGCTTTTTCTTCCATGACATCATAAGGATGCTAACTCAAATGTACCACTTCTTACCAAATCAAAACACAGCTGCTCACCACTAAGAACACCTGACAAACCTGACAAAAATGACACATTTATACCGTGCCTCAGGCAATTTTAATACAGTGTTATGCTTTTTCTCCCCCTCCTCCATTATATTTAGCTCCTAGACAGTAGTGGTCCCAAATGGATGTCCTGTACTAATAATCAAGACTGAACCAAAGGGTTGTTAAAATGACTGTGTCCTTATTTTATTTAATTTTTGACACATCTATCTGAAGTCTTCCTATCAAATTAGATCCAATTTTCATAGGAGCATCAGAGTTATTTTTTAGCGTGCATGTTTATCACAAACAGGTATTCCTATATTATAAATACATTCTGGATCTTAACAAGGCGATTTGTAAATAGATTTAAAACCACCTCCCCAAACTTGCATTATTTCCACAACACCTGCAATTCTGCCTGTCAGTCCAACCTTACTCTTAAATCATCCACCATCTGTTATTTACTGTGCAATGGGAGGAGAATCATCAAGCATCTTAATTATGACATGCAAGAGATATTTTGTGCATGGTGTCTATATCTAGCTAGGAGGAAAAGGGTGGCAAAACTGCAAAAACTTTCTACACATCTGTCTGCATTTTTGTTCCCTTGAAAACTCTTTACTCACGGATCCAACAGACACAAAAAGGCAATAATACATGTCTTCTTAATGGAACCTTTCAGAACCTCATGTCAAACATGTGTGGAGAAAATATGGCAATTACCCCTCTCACAGTTCTTTGAATGCAACAACCATTTACAGTACTACGGCTATCAAAACTACTTAGAAATGAAACAAATCTCTAAGGACTGGCTACAAACACATCCCTCTGACTTGATCCACAATCTCTTTCCCCCACCCCACCCCACCCCACCCCACCCCATGTGCAGACCCACCCTGAGCTGATCGATTCTCAGCGCCCATAGACACAACAAATGGCTTCAAAGACAGGACAAGAAAACAGAGGCTGATGCAAATGGCACACACACAAAAAAAACACAACATGCATCATAGATGAATATATTGACTGATGGGTGTTTCTGGGGAGGGGGTTTTCTTTTGGAAGGGGGGGGTTGGTTGTTGTTTTTACCTTGAATGAACACACTGGATGTGGCCCCCCCAGCTTCTGGATGGAGTCTGGGGCTGATCTGGCTGTAGATGAGGGTGCTGTTACAACACAACGCCTGTTTTCCTGGAAGGCATGGTCTAGTCCTCCTCCTCGTCCTCCTCCCTTCCTGGGCTGGGGCACCTCTCTCTCTCCTCCCTTGCTGCCTGCCTGGGAGCCTCCTCGTCCCCTTTCCCCCCTCACTCACTGCCTCTGCAGCATGGCTTTTCCCCAGTGCCTTCCCCGGAACTTCTCTCAGGCGCGCGTATTGTCTCTCCCCAGTGCCTCCTGGGCGCAGCGCCCTGCGCTTCAGTGCTGCCCCTCCAGAGCCTTCCTTGCGCTCCTGGACGGCCTGCCTGCCCTTGCCTCCAGTGCGTTCCCCCCGCCTCGCTCTGCCTCTATCTCCGTCCCTCTTGCACCGCCTGACCCAACCCTTTGGCGGTGCCGGGCTGGCTGGCTGGCTGGCTGCGCTGCTACTGCCTGCCCGCGCGCCTCGCTTCTGCCTCTTCTTCTCCTTCTCCCGCAGCCTCGCCTCTCCCCGCCCACACAGCCGACCAGAAGCAGCGTGCCAGTCGCTCTCGCTCCTCGCCTGCTCCGCGCTCTCTGCTGCTCTCAGCGCCTCTTCCGCTCGCGCTCATTCTGCTCTGAGCCTGGGCAGCGGCGGCAGCGCAGAGCTGCGGGCTCTGCCACCGTCGCTGCTCAGCCCGCGGCTTCCCCCTTTGCTCCGAACTCCACGCGCGCAGAGGCGCGCACGGCTCGCTCCTGCCTGCCCGCCTCATAAATGTGTGTGCGCGAGTGGGGTGTGTGTGGCTTTTTCCCCCCTCTGCCTGCACGTTGTGTCATCCATTCGCCGTGCGCCCCCCGCACACGCGTCCGCCCATCCTCGCAGCCCGAAGCTGTGAGACACAAAGCACATGAACAGCACTAATAAGGAGAGGATTCATTAATCTCTGGCAATTTCTTCTCCAGCGCTCCCTCGCCCTCCCTTCTTTCTCCCCCCCCCCCATACAAGCTTATCATAAACCAAAACACCCTTTAGAAGTGTGGGGATGCTGTCTTTCTTCATCCCTTTAATGCCCACATTGCATTTGACAGGATTTTACTTCACCTTAAGGAACATGCCCAAGCCACCCCACATGGAGTTTGGCTTGGCTTTCCCCTCACCACCCATTTGATGGAGAGAAATACATTTGCATTTCCATATCCTCCTTATTTTCAAAGCTGCACTTTACTGAAAGGCTGGGGGGGGAAATCAGAATCTGAAGGGGGGAAAATCCCCACCCCTTATTCTGAGGGAGAAAAGCTTCCCCCTTATTCTGAGGGCGAAAAAATCCCCCCTTGTTCTGAGGGGGAAAGCTCCCCTCTTATTATGAGGGGGGGGGGAAAATTCCCCCTTATTCTGAGGGGGAAAAGCTCCCCCCCTTATTCTGAGGGGAAAAAAATCAGAATCATAGTGTTGATTATGGTTGTCCTTTTATGTTGGCAGCCTCCTGGTGCACAGCGACCCACAGCTCAAAACACTGCAGCTCCACAATATTACTTATGGGGGGATCACTAGACTACCCTAGAGATGCAAAATCCTATTCCATATATAGCATGTCCTTTTATGAACTATACAGAACATACCATCTACCATGTAAAGGAGAATAGGGCACCCCATAATCTCTCTCTCTCTCTCTCTCTCTCTCTCTCTGTGTGTGTGTGTGTGTGTGTGTGTATTGCACGCACACATACCCTGTACCTCCCACTGGAGGGAAAATGAGTGAAGCTCTGCAGTGTTTCCTTGTTTCTGAAGTTTTGCTCTTGCAGTCTAATCAGTCCCTTCACCTTCCATCACCCCAATACACTTTGTTTCAGTCCTGTTTCTTTAAGAGTTTTGCTGTGCGAAAAATTGACAAACCAAACAATATGGGGGGAAAAAAGTGATAATTGATGTTCACCTTTCTAATGCAACACTCATTTGTTCAGCAGAATAAATCCCGGGTGCTCGCTCCGTGCCCAGCCATGGAAAGGGCATTCACCTCTTTTTGCTAGGTGGATATTAATATGTAACAAAATTATAGCTGTTGCAGCCCCAGATCTAATTGCCATAGATCATTTACAGCAGACCCAGCAAGCCAGCTGCTGGGAAAACACATGTTTTAGTGAATGCCTTGTCACACCAACACACCCTACTAGAATAATCTGAAAGGCAAGATAAACATTTAGTACCACTTACTGCAGTTATTAATTCTATCACATGAATGGTAAACAGGAAACCAGCACGTTGCATGCATGAAAGTATTAAAACATGGTCATCCTTTTTGTTCAGAGAAATAGATGGCTGAAATAAATTGGAAAAATGTGTGTGTGTGTGAAGTTTGGCTGAGGGAGGGAGGAATCACAATTTTTCAACTTGAGAAAAATATAGGAGAATCAAACTGACAAGCCAAAAAGAAACTGCATAGGCAGACTGAATGGAGACAAATACATACAGAACATAAAGGGTGCTTTTCAAATGGACTTTTGTAAGACCAGGGCGACCAGATACAATGGAGGACAGAGTGCCTCTACCTTTAACCATTGTATATAGACAAGGAAATTTTGGCAGGTGCAGCTTTTAGGTCCCAGTCCTATCCAACTTTCCAGCACTGATGCAACTGTGCCAATGGGGTGTGTGCTGCATCCTGTGGTGGGGGGCAGTCAGGAAGGCCTCCTCAAGGTAAGGGAATATTTGTTCCCTTATCTCAGGGCTGCATTGGTGCTGGAATGCTTGATAGATTTGGGCCCTAAACCCTTCCATGTTGAGCTGCACCTACCAAAATTACCCCTTCTATACAATGGTTAAAGGTATAGGCAATTTGTCCTCCATTGTATCTGGTCACACTGTGTAAGACTGACCTCAACAAAGTGAGCATTAGCATATTGTTGGGATACACCTCAAGTGGCCAGAGACATTAGCTAACTGCACCAAAAGCTCCCAGGACTAATGTACCTCATGAGACTTGTTCCCATTCACATATGGCATTGTGCATTTTGTTATTCAACATATCTTTACAAGGTATTAGGGGAAAATAGTTCATGGTGGAAAAGATCACACAGAAGAAGTGGCCATAAACATCTTTTCCCATGTTAACTTATTCATTATTATAATACTGGAAAAAAGAATCTTTTATTAAAGGGATTGTTACCTCTTTGGTTAAATTACAAGGATTCATTCATTTCAGGGTTTAGCTACTTATGACCTACTCAGGGTGCAATCCGAACCCCTTATGTCAGTGCTTTCCAGCACTGGCATAGCTGTGCCAATGGGACGTGTGCTGCAGCCTGCAGTTGGGTGTCACCCACGGAGGACTCCTCAAAGTAAGGGAATGTTTGTTCCCTTACCTCAGAGCTGCATTACCCTTATGTCAGTGCTGGAAAGGGTATGTCAAATGCCCCAACTGCCTCCACCACTTCTCCTTCCACTTCCTGAATGGGAAAAGGAAGAGGGGATGTGGAGAAGAGTGCTGGGCTAGAGCATCTCACTTCTTTTTCAAATCCAGGAAGTCAGGGGAGAAACAGTGGAAAATAAGGGTGTGTGCTGGCTGTTTATGCAGAATGAAAATCATGTTAAAGGCAAGAGAGTTTTCAAATATATTCAGTGCAGAGTGCATTTTTGTCACCAGTTGTGGCCCCTGCTAATGACACACACTCATGCTGAAAGCTTCCAAGAGGGAGGGCATGATTTTCAGGCAGGCTTGGCTTTATCACTTCTCATTTTAGGAATTCAGTGTGGAACACAGATCCTGCATTTTCAAGTGATCTTAGAATCAGCTACGTGAAAGATAGTTCTATGCTGGCACAAGCTTGCCAAACTCTTGAATTGGGTTGCCTGCCAGTTCATTTCCAGATAAGTTCACAAGAATAAATGTAGACTGGCAGTGACCAATCCTTTATTTTCCACCTGTGCTCAAATATTTGCTTTGTAGAACATTGTGTAACATGGCTTCTAGCACATGTTGCCAGCAGTTAAGGGCCAAACTAAACTTACAATGAGATACACATGATGTATGCCTGGACTCCTCCCCACCTTAACATAGCAAGGAATGGGGCTGTGCTAATTTGCTCTGGACAATAGTAATCCCCTGAAGTTACTGTTTGTGAAAATAAAACAGGTGCCTATATTATACCTCTATGTCTTTTTTTCCATGGAGAAAATGGATCCAGGAAACAGCTCAGGGAATCACCGCAGCCCCTGTATTGTTTCTCCATTCAGATTAGCAGGCCTGACCCTCCACTGCTGTATTTAGTTTAAAAAAACAAAAACCTAGCAAATTAATCATAGATCTCCTTGCATAACATGTCATTTGGCACCTAATTCCTGTGCTACATGGTTGGTTTAGGCTTACCATTTGGAAACCATTAAGCTTAGCAAGTAGTGATACAGGTACCTGGATAACTGAAATTAATTCAGGTCTGCAGGCCCTGATAAAATTCACCCGAGAATCCCAAAACAGGAACCTGGGGAAAATCTCAAAAAGAATGGCAACTATTATTTGAGAATTCCCAAATAAACTGGTTGTGTATCAAAAGGCTAATGAAAAGTTAATATAGTAGCTGGCCTAAAAAAGCTAAAGCCAATGAATTACATACCAATTAACCTGATGTCAACACCTGGGCAGACACTAGAGCATAGCTAAACAGTCATATTGCAAGCATCTAGAAGATAATGAATAACCTGTGGAAAACACAATTATGTCAAAGTAAGTTCCCTCTTGCAACTCCAATGAAGTAAATCACAATTAGGGCACAATCCTAACCCCTTATGTCAGTGCTTTCCAGCACTGGCATAGCTGTGCCAGTGGAACGTGTGCTGCATCCTGCAGTTGGGTGTAACTCATGGAAGCCTCCTCAAAGTAAGGGAATGTTTGTTCCCTTACCTCAGAGCTGCATTGCCCTTATGGGGTTAGGATTGCGCCCTTAGTTGACCAAAGTGAGAGATACTGTTTATATACTATACTTGTACTTCAGCAAAGTTTTTGGACTTGTGAGAACAAGGCATAACTTATTTGTCAACTGTAACACTCTAGATGGGGGGGGGGAGGCCAGGTTCAAACACTTTTCCTTGACATCTCGTTTTCTATGTGTGGGGTTTCTATGTGCACATGCAGAATTTAGTCCTGTGTAACACCAACAATATTTTGCAGTGATGTGGTCTAGAAACAGATTTACCACTTTGGTGTATATAAGAACTAGGCCTTAATTTGGTTTCCATTCCAGATATAATTATTAGCAGTGCTGGCAGCAAGTTGTTAAGTCTCCATGATCTCTGCTGATGGAACACTGATTGCTGCCACTGAGGCTGAGGGTTCAGAAGCTGACTTAGGCTGCAATCCTGTCCTCACTTTCCTGGGAGCAAGCACCATTGACTATAATGGAACTTACTTCTGAGTAGGTATTATGTATGCAAGTTATGCAGGATCAAAATTCTGCAAAAGTGATTGGCCCAGACTTCTGGCTGGCGGATCGAAATCCTACCATCTGATTGGCCCTCTAGTTAATGTTTCAACTGCACCAATCATGGGGAGTCTGGGCGGAGCTAAGGGATATAAAAGCCAGGGGTGTTTGCCTTGTGTCAGATTCATTCAGATTTATTGCCAGGTTCTGTTCTGAAGATGGAATAAACATGCTGAGCTGTTATCTCTATGCCTTCCTTGATTTGCATGGACCCACTATATAACACAGACGACGAAGGTGGGATATGATTCCTCCATGCTTATCAGCGCTAGAACCAAGAGCTGATTCGCTTAGAGCTGATTCAACACTGGGGAATTGTCGCCCCAGCGGAAGAAAGAAGGACCTGCTTCCATAAGCCTGCTGAGCTGCCATGATGACCACCTGAGGTCATATCGAGGAATTTGATCCAGCGTCCCTGGAGCTATGGGACACTTATGCAGAATGTCTTGAATTCTTCCTTGAAGCCAACGCAGTCAAAGATGCTGCCCTAAAGCGGGCCACCTTGCTCAGTGTCTGTGGTTCTGCCACTTTTGAGATCACCCAGAATCTCGTGGCACCAGCAGAATTAAGGCTACCAGTTATAAGAACATCATGGCCCTCCTGAAGAATCACTTCTCACCTCAGCCGTCCCGTATTGCACGCCGCCATGCCTTCTACAAGCGAGATCAGGCTGCCAGTGAGTCTGTTCCAGCTTACATCGTCGTCTAGGCAGGCTAGTAGACAGACTAGTAGACAGTGCTGGAGGAGAGGTAGCGGCTGTGGTGCATGTCGGCACCAACAACGTGGGCAAGTGTAGCTGGGAGGTCCTGGAGGCCAAATTTAGGCTTTTAGGCAGGAAGCTGAAAGCCAAGACCTCAAAGGTAGCGTTCTCTGAAGTGCTACCTGTTCCATGCGCAGGGCCAGCTAGGCAGGCAGAGATCAGGGGTCTCAATGCGTGGATGAGACGGTGGTGTAGGGAGGAGGGGTTTAGATTCGTTAGGCACTGGGGAACGTTTCGGGACAAGCGGGGCCTGTACAAGAGGGATGAGCTCCATTTGAACCAGAATGGAACCAGACTGCTGGCGCATAACATTAAAAAGGTGGCAGAGCAGCTTTTAAACTGATCCCTGGGGGAAGGCCGACAGGAGCCGAAGGGCATCCGGTTCGGGACTCCTCATCCCTATGGGATGAGGATGGGGAGGTTAGAGAACAACAAGACAAAGGCAGAGTAGGAGAAGAAATTGGGAAAGGTAGTGTGATGGGATGTGATAGACGGTTTGGCACAATGAGAGGATGCGGGTATAAAGGAGCAAATAAGCAGCACATCCTGGGGCATTCCATGTATAAATGCTTTTATGCGAATGCCCGAAGTCTACGAGCAAAGGTGGGAGAACTGGAATGTCTGGTGACAAGGGAAAATATAGACATAGTGGGCATAACGGAAACCTGGTGGAATGCGGAGAATCAGTGGGATACCGCAATCCCGGGCTATAAACTCTACAGGAGGGACAGGCAGGGGCGTGTTGGAGGTGGGGTGGCCATTTATGTTAAGGAAGGGATAGAATCCAGCAAAGTAGAGATTGAAGGTGGGTCCGACTCCACCGTAGAATCTCTGTGGGTTAAATTACCAGGCTTGTGCAGCGATGTAATACTGGGGGCGTGCTATCGTCCTCCAGACCAGAAATCGGATGGGGACCTTGAAATGAGGAAACAGATCAGGGAGGTGACAAGGAGGGACAGGGTTGTAATCATGGGGGACTTCAATTATCCTCATATTGACTGGGTCAATTTGTGTTCTGGTCACGATAAGGAAACCGGATTTCTTGACGTGCTAAATGACTGTGGCTTAGATCAGCTAGTCACGGAGCCCACCAGTGGACAGGTGACTCTGGATTTAATATTGTGCGGTACGCAGGACCTGGTTAGAGATGTAAACGTTACTGAGCCATTGGGGAACAGTGATCATGCTGCGATCCATTTTGACGTGCACGTTGGGGGAAGAATACCAGGCAAACCTCTAACAAAAACCCTTGACTTCCGACGGGCGGACTTCCGCCAAATGAGGAGGCTGGTTAGAAGGAGGTTGAAAGGGAGGGTAAAAAGAGTCCAATCTCTCCAGAGTGCATGGAGGCTGCTTAAAACAACAGTAATAGAGGCCCAGCAGAGGTGTATACCGCAAAGAAAGAAGGGTTCCACTAAATCCAGGAGGGTGCCCGCATGGCTAACCGGCCAAGTTAGAGAGGCTGTGAAGGGCAAGGAAGCTTCGTTCCGTAAATGGAAGTCTTGCCCTAATGAGGAGAATAGAAAGGAACATAAACTGTGGCAAAAGAAATGTAAGAAGGTGATACTGAAGGCCAAGCGAGACTATGAGGAACGCATGGCCAGCAACATTAAGGGGAATAATAAAAGCTTCTTCAAATATGTTAGAAGCAGGAAACCCGCCAGAGAAGCGGTTGGCCCTCTGGATGGTGAGGGAGGGAAAGGGGAGATAAAAGGAGACTTAGAGATGGCAGAGAAATTAAATGAGTTCTTTGCATCTGTCTTCACGGCAGAAGACCTCGGGCAGATACCGCTGCCCGAACGGCCCCTCCTAACCGAGGAGTTAAGTCAGATAGAGGTTAAAAGAGAAGATGTTTCAGACCTCATTGATAAATTAAAGATCAATAAGTCACCGGGCCCTGATGGCATCCACCCAAGGGTTATTAAGGAATTGAAGAATGAAGTTGCAGATCTCTTGACTAAGGTATGCAACTTGTCCCTCAAAACGGCCATGGTGCCAGACGATTGGAGGATAGCAAATGTCACACCTATTTTTAAAAAGGGAAAGAGGGGGGACCCGGGAAACTATAGGCCAGTCAGCCTAACATCCATACTGGGTAAGATGGTGGAATGTCTCATCAAAGATAGGATCTCAAAACACATAGACGAACAGGCCTTGCTGAGGGAGAGTCAGCATGGCTTCTGTAAGGGTAAGTCTTGCCTCACCAACCTTATAGAATTCTTTGAAAAGGTCAACAGGCATGTGGATCCGGGAGAACCCGTGGAAATTATATATCTGGACTTTCAGAAGGCGTTTGACACGGTCCCTCACCAAAGGCTACTGAAAAAACTCCACAGTCAGGGAATTAGAGGACAGGTCCTCTCGTGGATTGAGAACTGGTTGGAGGCCAGGAAGCAGAGAGTGGGTGTCAATGGGCAATTTTCACAATGGAGAGAGGTGAAAAGCGGTGTGCCCCAAGGATCTGTCCTGGGACCGGTGCTTTTCAACCTCTTCATAAATGACCTGGAGACAGGGTTGAGCAGTGAAGTGGCTAAGTTTGCAGACGACACCAAACTTTTCCGAGTGGTAGAGACCAGAAGTGATTGTGAGGAGCTCCAGAAGGATCTCTCCAGACTGGCAGAATGGGCAGCAAAATGGCAGATGCGCTTCAATGTCAGTAAGTGTAAAGTCATGCACATTGGGGCAAAAAATCAAAACTTTAGATATAGGCTGATGGGTTCTGAGCTGTCTGTGACAGATCAGGAGAGAGATCTTGGGGTGGTGGTGGACAGGTCGATGAAAGTGTCGACCCAATGTGCGGCGGCAGTGAAGAAGGCCAATTCTATGCTTGGGATCATTAGGAAGGGTATTGAGAACAAAACAGCTAGTATTATAATGCCGTTGTACAAATCTATGGTAAGGCCACACCTGGAGTATTGTGTCCAGTTCTGGTCGCTGCATCTCAAAAAAGACATAGTGGAAATGGAAAAGGTGCAAAAGAGAGCGACTAGGATGATTGCGGGACTGGGGCACCTTCCTTATGAGGAAAGGCTACGGCGTTTGGGCCTCTTCAGCCTAGAAAAGAGACGCTTGAGGGGGGACATGATTGAGACATACAAAATTATGCAGGGGATGGACAGAGTGGATAGGGAGATGCTCTTTACACTCTCACATAATAGCAGAACCAGGGGACATCCACTAAAATTGAGTGTTGGGCGGGTTAGGACAGACAAAAGAAAATATTTCTTTACTCAGCGTGTGGTTGGTCTGTGGAACTCCTTGCCACAGGATGTGGTGCTGGCGTCTAGTCTAGACGCCTTTAAAAGGGGATTGGACGAGTTTCTGGAGGAAAAATCCATTATGGGGTACAAGCCATGATGTGTATGTGCAACCTCCTGATTTTAGAAATGGGTTAAGTCAGAATGCCAGATGTAGGGGAGGGCACCAGGATGAGGTCTCTTGTTATCTGGTGTGCTCCCTGGGGCATTTGGTGGGCCGCTGTGAGATACAGGAAGCTGGACTAGATGGGCCTATGGCCTGATCCAGTGGGGCTGTTCTTATGTTCTTATGTTCTTACATGTCCATGCTTTGTCGTCTTGCACAAAGATGTGAATTCCAAGACCTGGAAGAAATGCTTCTCGACTGGGTCGTATGCGGCCTCTGGGATGAAAGGATTCAGAGGAAGCTCTTTGCGAAGGAAGAGCTGACCTTTCAAGAGGCTGTCAAGGAGGTGCTGGCATTTGAAAAAGCAGAAGCAGCAAGGGAGATTCGTGCCTCTCGCAGCCCAGCCACAACTCGGAAAGCCGAGGCAGTCCACCATGAGGACACGGCCTCAGACCGTTTGGAAGAAGGGGAGGTGCTACAAATTTATCGAGGTATGTCAAAATGCAATGATTGCCAGGAACCACAAGCACCTAGACCTGGGGCCTGGCAAACCTCCAAGGTCCGCAGCCTGCGCCCTTTTGCCAGCTGTGGGGAACCGCATGAACATCGGAGTTGCCGGTTCTGCAATGTGACTTGTCAGGCCTGCGGAAAGAGGGGCCATATTGCCTGCATTTGTCACAGTTAGCCTTCTTGGGCTCGGAGCCAGAAGGTTCTTCAGGGGTCTGTCAGCCAGGAAGAGCTCTACACTACTTCAGTACACCCCTTCCAGAGCGTCCATTTGCCAACCAAGGAAAAGGTACATGTGACTGTAGAAATTCAAGGGTCTCCCTGTGTAATGGAAGTGGACTCTGGATCTGCACTCTCTATTGTTTCTACAGAGACTTTTCAGCGCCTTTGACCTAGAAAGGGCCCCAGCCTCGAGCCGATTGGACTTTTGCTTACGGATTTCCAGGGCAACCGTGTCCCTGTTCGGGGTGCAGGTAAGTTTCAGGTTTGTTATAAACACTTTGAGGGGCTCCTGGATCTGGTGGTCATCAAGGGCCATCACACCAGTCTCCTTGGCCTTGTGTGGTTTGATCCTCTCGGCATCCAGGTAAATGGGGTCCAGAGTATGAGCAAATTAGACTTTGATGCTGACAACATTCATCCTGCGCCAGACAGAACTTTGGAAAGACCACCGACTTCCAAGATACGAGAGGCCATTCGTGGGTTCAGCCCGAGTGACAAAGTGTATGTCTGGAACTATGTGAATGGTCCAGCGTGGATTCCAGCAACCGTCATTAGGGTCACCAGTTCTGTCTCATATGAGGTTGCCATCCAGGACGGCTGGACTCTCTGCCGTCATGTGGACCAGATGCGCCGCCACCTGGCTGACTCAGCACCCACCACATCAATTCCAGTCCCTGGTAACCAGCATCAGGTCTTGCCACAAACTGGAGAGGCCATCACTCCTGATGTGTTACCGCGGGAACCAGAGACCTCCCTGGACTTATCTGAGCCACCCGATGTCAGTGTACCTATGGGGAGTCCCTCTGCCATAGCTGTGCCAACCCCAGAGCGGACTAAGGAACCAGAGGTCCTGATAGCAAAGACTTGCCGCACCTTGCAAATGCGGGTACAGCCCCGCCACTCTGAGGACTATGTTTGTGAACCTTGAACTGTGGTGGAGAGGGGTGTTATGTATGCAAGTTATGCAGGATCGAAATCCTGCATAACTGATTGGCCCAGACTTCTGGCTGGCCAATCAAGTGGTGGATTGGAATCCTACCATCTGATTGGCCCTCTAGTTAATGTTTCAACTGCACCAATCATGGGGAGTCTGGGCAGAGCTAAAGGATATAAAAACCAGGGGTGTTTGCCTTGTGTCAGATTCATTCAGATTCATTGCCAGGTTCTGTTCTGAAGACAGAATAAACATATTGAGCTGTTATCTCTATGCCTTCTTTGATTCACGTGGACCCATTATATAAAAGTAGGTATCATAGGATTGGGCTCTTAGTCAGGTGAGTCCTTTGGAGTCCTCCTCCTCTTTCCTTCCTGGGATGGCAAACTGCTACTGAAGCATCTCTCTCTCTCTCTCTCTCTCTCTCTCTCTCTCTCTCTCCAAACACTAACACAAACACTCTCTCTCCAGACACTAAGTGCCCCACCTGACCAGCCTTTGTCCACCTCTGCTGAGTAACAGTTCTGATTCAAAATAGGAACAAGTATTGCAAGAATCAGGCCTGAGCTTTGCAGTTCAACATCTGCACAAATAACCAAGATGAAAGAGTAGACAGTATACGGCTGAGATCTGCAGAGGAAACAGAACTGAAAAAACCTTCATGGATCAGCTGAAAATCCATGATATTGGTGATGCATTGACAACTGGTCCAGGAAAATGCAATCAAACAACTATAATGGCATGTAGGACCTTAAGGAAGGAAGGGAGGAAGGAAGACATAAAGGCACAATTACAGGATAGAGTCATTTTTCCTGCTGGCTTCCCTGGGAGTAAGCCCAACTGAACACATAAGACATTCTTCTGAGTAAGGATGCATAGAATTATGCTGCCAGTCTTTAAGGCGTCATAAGACTCTGCAGTTTTTGCTGCAAAAGACAAACACAACTACATGTCTGGTTTTTGTTTTTCATGAACAAAAAATTAAGATCTGTGGAATTTGTTGATTTTTATACATGAAAAAGAACACAGCAAAAGAAAAAGAAGCTTATACTGAACCAGACCCTATCCATCTAGTTCAATATTGTTGGCATTAACTGACCAAGATTTCAGACAAGAATTTTTCTTCTGTCCGACCTGCAGATGGAACCTTCAATATGCAGAGTAAGTGCTCTTCCACTGAGCTACAACCCCTACCTCCAACAGGAGCACTAGCTAGTCTCAAGCATAGATTAACACTGCAGGGGCTTGAATATCAAAGACTGTGATGCCTGTATAAATAAGTAAGCACAACACTTATCAGCCAATTCCATGCCAAAAGCTAGTCAATATTTTAGGGAAGGGAGCAATAAAGACATATTTAATCCTAATGTATCCATGCTACTTTTTGTAAGTCTCAGTGAAAAGCAGCATACATCCTTTCAATAGCAGGTTTGCAGTGATGTGAACTAAGATAAGAAAACTGAAAATAACCCTGGGCATGATCCAGCTAAAAGTCAGGCACTTCTAAGCCCTGTTGATTCCAACCAGATTGATTTAAGCATGTTCTTAACTCTCTTATTGATGCGCGTGAGAGAGAAAAGTGTGCAACTCTGGCAGGATTGTCTCCCCTGTTATTATGTTTTTGTTTTGGTCTAATTGTTAAAATGCTATTAGCCAAAACATACCATGGTCAAGTTCAGGACCTATTAGTGTCATGGAAAATCTAGGTATAATAAGAGGCATATTGACTTGAAATTTTACTCTTAATGTCAAATTATCTCCAAGCACTGGGTTCAGTGTAGGGCAAATTTAGCGGGGGGGGGGGAGGAAGGGGGAAATTCTCTCTACTGTACATCTATATTGTTTCCATATTAATAGCACCAAGAATCTTGAGTCCTAGAGTTGTCAGCTTCAATTAGAAATGCAAGAGGCATTATTAATTGTCATTAAAACTTCCATGGACTAATTGTACTGACTGATTACTGGTTTTTTGCCCTAATTTTCTGCTAATTAATAACAGCGTGCCATCCATTTTTTCTTATTCTGTTGAACCATAATGAAAACTATTGTTAGGCAGAACAACACATTCCATGCAAAGTAAGGGACCACAATTTTTAACAGAGGAGAGTGGGGCTGCTGAGCATTTTTCCTGCTGGCTGTTTCTCTGCTTAGAATCATCCCCCATTCTGTTTTCCTCTTCATGAGGTTCCAGGTGTGTGTTTCTAGTTACGTTATCACAACAGAGACAAGAACACAAAGCAACAGGCAGACCACAAGGCAACAGAAAAAGTCTAATATTAATGAAGGACTCACATTCTCAGATGCTACCTGAGGACACTTGAAAATAAAACTCCAGAATTGCTGTTAAATCCGTACAGAGTCACTGTACAGTGCTCTTCTGCATAACAAATACTGTACCTGGGGAGACTTTCTCCCTGTGATCTGGAACACAGGATGTCAAGAATTTCAAAACACAGGGAGAAAGTCTTCCTGGACAAAGCAATTGCCTGGGTAGATAAATGCATGCATTTATGGCAGCACAGAGGTGGGGTTTACCAATGTGCTCTTGCCCCCCTCACCACAATGCATGTTCTTTTGCTAATGTTCAGGGTGTGACTGATCATTATGTTTGGAGTTAGAAGAATATTTTGCCCCAGATCACATTGCCTGATGATTCTGGAGTTTGTGGCTTTTTCTTAATTGTCACATGGTGTATGTGGCTTGGTTGACTTAGGGCACAATCCTAACCCCTTATGTCAGTGCTTTCCAGCACTGACATAAGAACATTGCAGCTCCGGGTAAGGGAACTAACATTCCCTTACTTTGAGGAGGCCTCTGTGAATGACACCTAACTGCAGGATGCAGCACATGACCCATTGGCACTGCTATGCCAGTGCGGGAAAGCACTGACATAAGGGGTTAGGATTGCGCCCTGAAATAATATGGAGCTATCTGTTCTGCTAGTATCAACTTTTCACATGCTGCCTGATTACATGTGTTGATTTGTGGAGGGGAAGGTACGTTGATTATCCTCGTTGAACTAGATGGTCCCTTGAGCCATTTGAAATCTGCAGTTTTCTGATTCAAGAACTAGTTCACACTGGACTGCAACATCAAATGATGGCTTGAAAATTAGCATGGGCATCACAATTCTAATATCACAGTCAACACCACTCATCAACTCAAGCACAATGCTTTTCGCCTTACATGTTCAGTTGTTAGTTATCAAGTACAGAGAAATCAATGTAGGGAAATCAAAGAATGTGCATATGCATTGTGGGGAGTTTGGGACAGAACAGGTTGAAGTGTCGACTAATTTGTAAATCTGTATCTGAACTTTGTTTCATTGAGATACTTAACCTCAAGGGACAAAAGTGGATGTTGCTAAGATTGGTTGACCTTTGTTTCACCACCCCCCATTTTCAAATGCTGAAAAAATTTGGTTCGTCTTTAAGATTCTACAAGATTTTCTGTTGTCCTCACAACATACTTAAGATTCTTACTGTTCTTTAACTCAGTAGGTGGTGGTGGTGGCTCTTTGGATATTTGAGGGTGAATCTATTCCCATTAGTCAAGCTAGAGTAGCCATTAACAATCACTGTACCGCGGCACACTGGTGTGCCACGAATGGTCTCAAGGTGTGTTGTGAGAGTTTGGGGGAGGGTCATTTATTAGTAGGGCCATTGGGAGATGTGAGCCCCCCATCAACAGCATGATGTGTCTTGTGAATTGTCAGAAAACTGATGGTGTGCCCTGACAATTTTAGTTCCTTGTCAATGTGCCATGAAACAAAAAAGGTTGAACGTCACTGAGCTAGATTAAATACCCATCTAATTCAGCATACCAGTGCCAAGTAAAGAGAGGAGTCAGGGTTTCCCCAAGGGCCTCAGGGAAAGCCTAGAGAAGCCCTAAATCACCACTTTTGCTGATGAGAAGTTTGCTTTCAAACCTACCATCCTTTGCTCAAGTTCTTGTAAGATTTTCATTTTTCAGAATTGTCTCCACTTCTCTGGAAGGAAATTAAGCTGTCTTCCTCTTTCTGTGACCATACAAGAGATTCTGCATGCCTGACTTCCCCTGACAGCTGGATTCCAAAGAGCCCAACACAAAGATGAATTTGATTGGTATCAGTTCAGCAATTCATACTGTTTCTCTTACACAATTTGGCACAAGACTCGTGTTGATGTTCATCTATTGTAGAGAAGTTCCCATAAAGAATGAACCATTGCTAATCCCAAAATTGGATCTGCTGAACACCAAGTGACACTGGCATAAAAGCACAGCACTGGATGTTAAACACTGTGCACAGAGGGAGTGATATTTAGCTTCTGATGCTATTGGAACCTCAAACTTTATTGCCAAGCAACCTTATTTATCACTCATTGCCCTCACAATAACACATTTCCTTTCTCCCTAATCGCCTCAAAATTTGCACCAGCTGCCACCTCCCCCTGACTTTGCCTTATCCATTAGACATATTTAAATTTTCCCTTTGTTTTGTAATCTACATTTTTTTGCAACCTAAAATTACAGCCCTTTCAAGGCGCAAGTCCCTCCATTCAAATAGCAGAGCATGGTGCAATTTTAGCATCATATAATTTCCTCCATAATTGCTAAATCATTTTCTTCCTCTTCTCCCACCCCTCTTGGTTTTTTCCCCTTCTTCTGTTTTTTTGTGTTTTTTTTTAAAGGAAGAAACATCCAAGCAAGCAAAGCTAAAAGAGACAGTAGATTTAATAAAGCTGAGACGGCCATGCCTGGTGTTGCACCATGCCACTGAATCACAGAGCCATAAAACAATCTTCCCTGTGCGTGAGAAGTTTTCAGGTCTGCTCATCCATTCAATAAATCTTCAACTCTGGATCCACAAGTGATTCCCGGTTCACAAGTGAAGAACCTGGTTCTTTCATGTGTATCAATGAAATTCTTAAATCACATGCACCATATATATATAAAATCCTTAGGGCATTTTTCTTCGTCACTACTGGTACTTTGGGGGATGAAGAACTGACATTTATCTAACTACGAGAAATATTTTCACTTTTTTTGCATTGTGAATGTTTTATCATAATGGATGTTCATTTTAACATTCCAACTACATTTGTAACTTTTTCAAACCGAAGAGTACTAATGATTTCTATTATTATTTACATGCTTTCTTAATTATAAGGTCCTGCACCTCACTCTCATTCACTTCACATTCACTCACCTCACATTCTCTCCCTCCCTCCCTCCCTCCCTCTCTCTCTCTCTCTCTCTCTCTCTCTCCAAACACTAACACAGATGTAGCTTTCTGTTTCCTAAAAGCTTTTGATGAATTCACAGACATTAACACCTCTTTATAATGCGCATCCAATGTGAGCTCCTCATAGCATTGTAAAGGAAGGGAGGGGAAAGGGCGATGTGGGTACAAATTTCCTCAAGGGAAAAAAACCCAGAAATATAGAAATAAATCAAATCTTTTTAAAGCCATATATATGCAAATTTCATTGAAAACAGATATATATCAAAGCTCTCCAGGAGAAGCTGGAATTTCTCTAAATTAGTAACACATAGGGCAACAATGCATGTTGTTATCACTTTTAATTTTTCTCCCAACAGTTTCTTTGAGTTATGAATGGTGGCCATTTATTTCTGTGGGGAAAAGTTGGGAGGGGATGGTTGCAGCGACGGCAAACCTGACCTCTGCTGACCACACACCTGTGTCTCATGGACAGAAATTCTACAAAGGATGCTCCCACTCTGTGTATACACACATACATCAGGGGTTATTGAAGTCTGTTTTCCGCCACACAGTGACAGGCATTTACAACCCAATCCTAACCAACTGTCTCGTGAGAATGCAGCTGTGCCAACAAGGCACACACTGCAACCTGTGGTGGAAAGTTGGTTAAGATAGGGCTGTTCATAGAAACATAGTGCAATTTAGGGCAGACCTCAGTAGCTTAGCCTACCTACTGTTACAATCCTAGGGCCTCACTATTTCACTGTATATTTATATCCACTATATGTTTTAAGTTAACAGAAAACAATAGAAATATGTAAAAAACTTGATTTCATTTACATTAGCATTAACATTTACATGATTTACATTAACATCAAGCAGTTTTTCATAAGAATTCATGTACATATATTCTGGGATCTTGTGCATGCCCATGTTACATCCCCTATCCCAAATGGTTCACAGGGCGTACCTTCTTCTGGAGCTTAAATTCCATCTCTGCAAAGAAACATCAGAAACTGCCTTACACTGAGTCAGATCATTGATCCATTCAGTTCTGTATTGCCTACTGTAACTTGTAGTAGCTCTCCAGGGTTCCAGACAGGGGCCTTTCCCACTTCTACCTGGAGATCTCAGAGACTGAACTTGGAGCCTGCTGCAACCATGAAAGGTGCATGCTCTGCCACCGAGCAATGCTTCTTCCTCTGTGACATTTGGCTACTAAAATGATGTTTTTACTATTAGACATTTTTATCCTACTTTATTACCATCCAAGACAGACCCAACAAGGTCTGTTGTCCAACACTGCCCGACTCACTGCTGCCACCTTTGATAGAGGGCATGTGTGTGTGCATCCAGCCCCTCAAAAAATACCTTCCTTATCTCTTCACTGCTCTCTATCCTTGCATGGGGTTTAAACGGTTTAACCCTCTTGCAAATGGTTAAAAATGTTACATCATCATTAGGAGGATCTGAAAATGGGACATATTGTATGTGTGCCAGCCCATTAAACTGGGGACTAAAGACATTTCCAGACCCCCACAAACTGGAAATCTGTCATATAAATGGCTCAAGACACACTGATTGCTAGGAAGCCCTGAAAACTTTTGTTATCTCTCAAAACAAGAGACTCAGGGCCCAATCCTATCCAACTTTCCAGCACTTGTGCTGCTGCAATGTAGCCCAGAGGTAAGGGAAGAAATGTTCCCTTACCTTGAGGAGGCCTCTGTGACTGCCACCCCACCAAAGATTGCAGCACACACCCCATTGGCACCACTGGCCCTGGAAAATTGGATAAGATTGGGTCCTCAGGGCACAATCCTCTGCACGTCTACTCAGAATTAAATCCCATTGTTCAATGGGGCTTACGCCCAGGAAAGTGTGCATAGGATTGTAGCTTCAAGGTGCACTGTCAAATGATTAAGGTACTGCAAGAAAGTTGAAATTTGGCATATAACCATCCTATGCTAATTACTTGAAAAGGTAGGAAGGGAAACCTGTGTAAGCATCTCCATCCACACTTGGGCAAGTGATGCATCCCCCAAGACACCCAGTAACCTGAGATGTGCAACCCAACCTAAGGCACTGAGCATTCCTGTTGCATGACTGCACCCTGCAGATTTGATTTGCCCATGAATACCTCATGGGGTGCAATCCAGATCTGAAGCATTTCTGTGGGATTTCATGTTCTGATTCCAGTCGTCCCCCCTGCCACTGCACTCAGGTTCCAATTACACAGCAGCATGTTGCTAATGTGCATTGTCATTGCTGCCCCAAATGGTTCCAACAGCAAGTGGGAGGGGCAACTTACACTCGTTGCGGTGCCTTCTGTATATACCGTGCCATCCCTCTGGCTATGCTACTGCAGTCGCACAATAGGCATACCATCTAGTTTGACTCATTGATCATATAACAAGTTTGAAATGGGAACATTGCTCAACTAACTTCAGGTTTATCTCATCGTAACAAAGACTAGCATTTCAGTTGCCTCAAAGCACATGTGATGGCACACTGGGGTGTGTGGGATTTGGATGTCTCTTTAGACTTGTATTTGAGGGGGAGGGACTATTTGAGGGGGAGTACTAGCTAGAGAAACGTGGAGGATGCCAGCAGAATGCAAGCTTCATTATTTTTATATATAATATTGCCTTTTTCCAGGCATATTTTGCTATGTTGCATTATTTACATTTTGTTGTGAAACTCTATCCCACAGACTATTTGTTCTTCTGAAAATATGTCCCCAAAGGTGGTTTCATTCAATTATAATTGAGCCCTGTGAGAACGCTTAATGAGGAATAAAATGTATAAGATGTATTGGATCATAAAAGTAAGGACAATGCGTGTTCTGAGAAAGCAACAACATTTTCAGAGAAACCTGATCCCTTTATCTTAAATGTTTGCTAAAACCAATGGGGGGGGGGGAATCATAGTAGGGTCCTCATCCAGGCCAAGAATGGGCACATTGCCCATACATGGGAGAATTTCCACAGACCTTGATGGAGATTGTTTCCCTCTACTTATCTAGGCACACACACAGGCAGAATTAGGATCTATGGCAGGGAATGGAGGTCCACTGACATTCCCTTATATCCTTCAGCCCCTCCCCTCCAGCAAGTTACACATGCTTCAGAGCTGTATAGAAAAATGGGTTGGAGGGGACACATCGTTTCCTCTTCAGTGCTGTCTGTACTTATGCTCAAGCAGAGTGGGGAGGGAGGGAGGAAACAGGGCAGCACACTACTTGGCTTGTTTTGGGCAGTCACCACCAGCAAAACGCATATTCCGCTGGCAGCAAGGCCCAATAGAATTGGGTTATTAGTGACCAAGAGCCCAATCCTGAGCTTGTATTACCAGCGCTTCACCAACGGTGAGTGTCACAAACACTGGTGCTGGACTACCGTTGGTGGATTGCCGGTGCTCCGCTGCTTGGCAGTCACATGGACTACCAGGCGGTGGAGTGGTGGGTGGGGGTGTTTGGAGTGGTGGGGGGAGGCAGGGAGGAGGTGTTGGGGTGGGGGAGGTGGGGGAGTGCGGGGAGGAGATGTGCCAGGGAGAGGGAGTCGGGGAGGGAGTGGGACGGAAGGGAGGTGGGAACAGCGGAGCTCTGCTCTGCTGCATTCAGAGCCTCCATGTCGGGTCATGAGGCTTGATATGGAGAATCTTGATTCTGTGCCAGCCCAAGGGCTGCCACAGAATCAAATAGCCCCATTGTGGGGTACTTGCCTTACATGGGGGAAGGGAACAAAAGTCCCCTTCCCCCAAGGAGCTGCTGGTGGCTGCCCTGTTGTATGTAGGATGCTGTGGCAGCCGTTTTGGTGCCGTGGCAGTCCCGGCGCAGTGGTAGCTCTGGATTGAGCTGCATGTCCACAAAACACAGTGTATCCACCACCACCACCCCCTGTGGCAGTCCAGCCATGCATAATTGTGTTTCACTGCATTTTGGGGACAGCAAACACAGGAGGTTGTGTAGCATCTGGCAGGCCACATCCATGGCTGGTGCACTGGATGCAACATGAAAGGTCACCAGTTGTGCAGCCCTGATCTATGCCGGGGATTCAAGATGTTATTTATGGACTTTCTTGGAAGTGTGAAGATTTAGTATATTTATTTGTGAATAGTATGATAATCATTATAATCAGTAATTATCATTGATCTCCACTGTATGCGTGTATGCATGTGCTATTTGATACAAATATTGTTTCCTAATATTGTTTATACAATTACAAATCATTTTATTCTGAAATATATGCATAAGCCAGCATTTCAGACATCAAAAAACAATGAATACACCAACAGAAGAATCCTTGATTTTCAGATCTTGTATTATCCAAAATTACTGGCCAGTGGCATAATGTTAAGTTTTGACATGCAAAAGCTTGTTATGATACCTTTCCATAGCCCTGCCCTGTAAGACAAAACAACAGCAACAAAAAGTCAACTCTAAATATTTTCATTAGAGTGTTTTCTTCTTCTGCCACTTTGAAACTTATTAGACTTCATTTAAATAAAAATCTAGCTCATTTCAGCCCAAACTCTTGTAATAAGTTGTCATAGTGTGAAGCAAATGTATGAAAACTGGAAAATGAAATTTTAAAAAATCTCAGATAAATAGATAAATCTCAGATAAACAGAAAAGGTGTATCTGAGTGTCAGCCTCTGCATGTTTAATCAGAAGTACTGTGTTCAATAAAAGTCCCAGGTAAATTTACATACTACTGTAGTCTTAACGTAACTTGAGCTAAATACTTTGTCTCATGCAAGTCTTGTGAAAGACCATGGCCTAGACCAGCCATTTTCAACCACTGTGCCGTGGCACACTGGTGTGCCATGAATGGTCCCCAGGTGTGCCGTGGGAATTTGGGGCAGGGTCATTTATCAATTGGGGGATGTGTGCCTTGAACCATTGGGGGATGTGTGCCTTGTCAATTGTCAAAAAGCTGATGGTGTGCCTTGACCATTTTAGTGCCTTGCCAGTGTGCCGCGAGATGAAAAAGGTTGGTTCAGTCTGTTGGTTCCCAAACTATAAGCTGTGGCTCCCCAGGAAGCCACAGAAACCAGCCAGGAATCTTTGTCAAAAACCCACCAAGTTTGGTTCCCAAACTTTTTCAACTAGTGGCCCCCTTGAACTTCTGGGCGGTTGGCTATAGCTCCCCATTAGGGCTAAAATCGCACAGGATTTTAGCCCTAATGGGGAGCTATAGCCAACCGCCCAGAAGTTCAAGGGGGCCACTAGTTGAAAAAGTTTGGGAACCACTGGCCTAGATACTCATATGCCCCTAGGCAAATTCTTATTGGCTAAGGTTCTTTAAAGAAGTATTCAAAGATAGTACCTGGGCACCCTTGCTGATGACAATACTGTAGGAGACCTCCTGCAACTTCCTTGACTACATTCCTCCCCCCTTGGTCCAGGCTATCTGATGTCAAATTCACTGTGGGGCAAGTCACGCTTATGATGGCTTAGACTCCCACACAGGCAGCACTCATAGGGGTGAGTTGGTGAGACCCAAATTTTCTATCTGAAGTGCGCACAGGAATTTCAGCAGCTACACATGTAGCACCCACATGGAGGCACTTGATCTCACAAAAGGTACCTCTGTGAGTGGTTCCTGGTTGTGATCTCAGCAGTGCCTTCAGGCATTGCTAAGACACTCATGTGTTGCCAAATGAATCAGCCTTGTGCTGCCCCAAGCAAATGATACCCAATGAAAATTCTACCCCCATGTATCCAAATGTTTGATGGTGTCCTCCAGTGCATATGAATAAATGACATTGTAGTATATGCCTCTAACATAAAGTATATATTATCTTCTGCCACATATACTTTTTAAGCAGAAGACTGTTCTGGAAAGGGTGAGAAACCACACTCTCCTTCCTAGACTTTCTCTCCTTGGAGAATTGCTTTCCTCTAAGACATGCAAAATGCTCATTTGCACAGTGTCTGGGGAAAAATAAAATAAAATTGCAGAATGAAACTTCCTAATCCTTGAAGGATGACTAAAAACATTTGCATTAATATTATGATTTCTTTTCAGAAACCCATGAAATTGTCGAGACAAAAGGAGAAATCCTATTACATACATTCTGGGATGTTAATTTCGCCTGGCACAAACCCAGCATTTTTCATACTACAGTTATTGGATGAGCAGTACTCAAAATGCAGCGACTCTTCTCTTCACACTCCTTGTTTCTCAGTTGTTATACTCCTATGAAGAAAATAATAAAGAGCTTCTCCCCCCACCCCAGACTCTAGTATTCTGCAGCGTACCAGTTATCCTTTATTCCACAAAGGATGATGTGGAAAAAAATTCCAATTATAAGAGTGTGCATTTAACTGTAACATTAAAATATCGAATTTTGTATTCCTAAACATTCATTTTTATTAAAAGTAGGATTTCTGCGAGATTCATTGGAAATGGCTACACTCATGTACATACATCCGTGGATGAATAGCTCCACTTGAAGTCAAGTGAGGCCATTCATACATAGGATGATAATGTAGTCCATACCACTGCCTTTAAATAGAACCCATTACCCCATTATCGTTATTCAAGTTTTGATGTTGTGGCTATCTATAGAAATATGTTTTATCATCCCATAGTGATGCAGCTCTGCATATGAGGCTATTGTACAAATGGAAACATATTTTGTGGAAAGCCTGAGGTTGACTAAATGGATAATTTTGGAGGGTGGGTACCTATTGGAGATCTGTGTATGGAGCAAATTCACAGGCGCATGACCCACTCAGACAAGCAAGGCCTGCAAACTTGCTTTATAATAGTGACGACAGCTGTCTTAAAGAAAAACTGTCATTTTCTGAGAACAGACTTAACAGCTGTTATAAGAGCAGTGGTTTGTATTTCTTTACTGCAGCGTTTCTCAAACTTTGGGAGCTTTACTCCCTCAGTAAGTTCTTGCAGGGGAGGGGCTAGGGTAGCGTAGCTATCCCCAGGATTGCGTAGCTAAGGGGAACTTCCATTTCCATTTTGCTGGAGATGCTTTGTGCCCGCTTTTAGTGAAAGTTCCAAGGCTCCCCGCACCTCCTACAGCCTGCTGCCGCTTTGCCTTCTTAAAGTGCAAAGCACCCCCCCTCGCCCCCTGCCTCCCTCCCCCCACCCCTTAAAGGGACAGGGGAAGCATCACACAAACTGGTTGGTCACGACACACCAGTTTGAGAACCTCTGCTCTACTGGTCTGTGAAATAAACATTGTGTATTACATTATCATGCATAAAGGGCATGCACATACACAACCCTCCCTGAAAACACAACTCTCACCTTTACACAGATGTATGGATTCTGAACCAAGGTGGCTTGATATGACAGTATTTTATAACCCCAAATCTGGGCAATCAAACTGTAATTCCGGTTGCTGTCATCATGGCAGCATTTTTCACTACTGAGATGCAAATCTTATTTGGGCTATACATTAGGCCAAGTACACTGCAAGCAGTTTCAAATAAAAATTTCAGCTGGAACGCAGACTACACTTCAAACACCGCAGCAATTCTTTCCTTGTAAAATTCATATACACTACTTACCATTTCTTCGAGCTCATTGAAAGAAAGCTTCTGCAAGTATACAATCTGAACTGATTTCAGGGAGGCTAATAGAGGAATCTTCCACCAGCTGAACAGAATTATACTCATTTTATTCAAGGTGTTTGGTAACCTAAACAATACGTAGCTCACAGAGCTTCTCAATGCTTGATTTCATTTATGCATCTGTTGCACAATTGCTTCTTCTACATTCTGAGTCACTGGTAATGCCTCAAAATAGTTCTTTCATCTTGAATTAAGAGAAGAGTGTTATAGATCATGTAGACAGAGAAGCCTGTCTTCCTTGCTACTGAGTAACTAATATGCTACAGGGCTTCAGAGGGAGAAATCCATGGCAGTATATCTTAATGCTAACAGATGTTCCTGCTGGCCTGCTGAAGAGGAAGCTGAAAGGAGGAGGGGGAATGAAAAGACAAAAAGAACAGCAGGGATTTGCAGATGAGACGCTATTTGCATATAGATCCAGGTGTGGATGAAAAAGAGAACTGTTGTTTGTATAAGGTTGCTTTTAATAATGGTGAACAATCTCTTTCTCATTATTTATTTATTTATTTATACATACCCCACTTACAGCCCAATCCTATGTACATCTACTCAGAAGTAAGTCCCATTAGATTCAGTGGGGCTTACTCCCAGGAAAGTGTGGAAAGGATTGGGCTGCAAATCTCCGAATCACATTTTAAGCAGTTTACAACAAATATAAAAACAGACACAGTACAAATATAAAGTATGTGCATAAAAGTACCTAAAATCAGTATACAACTTAAAAATCTCATTAAAAGCCAGCAGCAAACAGCAAAAAACACAGCCAGTAAAAAACACAGCCCATAAAAACAATCAGCATAAAAACCTTAAACATCAATATTAAAAGCCCAAACTCAGAATGCAAATGTAAAAAAGAAAAGTCTTTAGGCCCTGCTGGAAAGCCTCCAAGGACGGAGCAGTTTTTAAACTAAGGGGGAGGGAGTTCCATATAGTTGGTGCCACAATGGAGAAGCTCCTTCTCCTTGCTGCTGCCCCTCTCACCTCCCTTGGTGGCAGCACCATAAAAGGGCCCTCTCTGATGATTCAAGGGGACAAGCTGGATTATATGGAAGAAGGTGGGTTCTCAAATAGCCTAGCCACAAGCTGTATAGGGCTTTAAAGATCAGAACCAGCACTTGAATTGGGCCTGGGAATGAATGGGCAGCCAACGCAGCTGCTGGAGCAGTGGCCCAAAGGAGTAAAGCTGCCACCCTTCAGCAAGCACGCGGCCTGCCTCATTCTGTACTAACTGCAGTTTCTGAACCGTTTTCAAGGGCAGCCCCACATAGAGCATGTTACAATAGTCTAATCTTGATGTCACAGTTGCATGGATCACTGTGGCTTGCTCAGTACGATCCAAGTATGGCCACAGTGGGCACACCAGCCAAAGCTGGGCAAAGGCTCCCCTGGCCACAGCCACCACCTGGGAATCCAGGAGGAGCTGCAAATCCAGGTGAACCCCCAAGCTGTGGACCTGCTCCTTCAGAGGGAGTACAACCCCATTCAGTGCAGTACGATAGATACTCTAGCACCTGCCTTGTGAATTTCTGAACAAGGAGAACCTTTGCCTTGTCCAGATTTCATCTCAGCTTGTTAGTCAGGAGGTCCCAACTGCCTCCAGGCAATGCTCCAAGGCCTCAACAGCCACCTTGGAATGTGGTGGATAGAGTTGGGTGTCATCAGCATACTGATGGCACTCTACTCCAAATCCTTGGATGACCTCTGCCAGCAGTTTCATGTAGATGTTAAATAGCATAAGGGACACAGTAGAACTGTGTGGCACCTCACACCTCAAGGGCCAGGGTGCCTTCTATCCTATCTATTCAGCTGTTTTTCCGTTATTCCTAAGGGTCCTATCTATTCAGCTGTTGCCTGCATGGGATGCTGGGGACTGTACCATAAGCATGCAGCTGCAGCTACTGGCAAGCCGTATATGCTTAGGAGTGTGTTTGTTTATCCGTATTACTGTATTTATCTGCTGATGCCACATGGGTGGGTAGACCGGGGCTCAGAAGACTTTTCCAGCTGTCTCCACCCTCCCCTCCCCTCACATCCTTTTTTGCCCCTCCCTGTCCCCATTCTGCTTGCCCATCACGACCCTCCCCTGCTCTTTCACCCTTCCCCCTTTGCAAAGGGGCCCCAAATAAACTTTGTACCCCCTGATAAAATTCCTCTCAGAAGCCCTGCTCCACTCCAGTAAAGTTCACTGACCCCTGAATTTATTTGTATCCTTAAATAAGGGGTAAAGCCTTATCTGCTCACCTCTTGCTTCTGGAATCACTCCAGTTTGGAACCAATCAGAGCCTAGAGTTGGGAGGAGCACTCAGGTGGCAAGCACAACACAAACCCCTACAGAAAGCACCACAAGGGAGGCACACCAGCTACCGTCAAGCTACCTCACTACTCACATATCCCCTCATACAGCTACAAGAGGTTACAGCTACTGTGGAGAGGAAAATTGAAATTGGTGAGTAATACAGTCAATGAGCAATGTTAAGTAGTGATGGTGAGTATGACCCAGACTGGTCTTGCAGCATTTTGCATGGGTGGGTGGCAAGGAAGCATCAGATCCCACAAGCCACTGGACAAAGATCAGGCTTGGCTTCTGGTCTTTGTACTAGACTTTATGGGAGGTAACTTCTCAAATTAGCCCCAAAATCACTCAATAATGCTCTTTTTGACTATTTCTAAGCTGTTACTTTTTGCGACAATCTTGTGTGAGAGATATACATTAGATCCAGGTGAGTAAATTTCCCTTAGCACACCCAGACTAAGAGGAAATGCTTGCATCTGGTGGCAAGGCAGCTGAATGTGAGCTGCCTGTGTTCCCTGTGGGTTTCCAGAACAAAATAACTACACAAAGCAACCACAAGGAAATGTTGCTTTCATTTGGGGCATCTCTAATTTAATTAATTGCCAGTGAGATAATGAACTTGCACTCCATGACATGAGATGATTCCAGTACTAAGCCTCTAAAACCACAAACATGCTAAAGTGGGACTGAACAGTAATCCTACTACATTCCAAAACTTCCTAATTGGAAACTAACCAAATTAGGAAACGTGTTCTAACTTTCCAATAAGACAAATATATAGCTATCACTGGAAGAAAGTCCAGATTCTGTCTATTAGGTCATGTACATGAATTAGGTTAGCAAGTTTTTGTATATGAGTGTATTTGGCCCTCAGATTGCTTCAGGAGTCAAGAACACCTCTAGGCAGTTGCGGACGTACCACTGGGGCAAATGCCCCAGGTGCAAGCCTCTAGGGACCCCATGGAAGCCTCCCTGAGACTCCCAATTGAGTCGGAAACTGTGCTTCTGGTTTTCCAGAAGCACAGTTTATAGCATCAGGAAACCTCAGAACGGCTTCCCCAACATAGCCCTGGATCGTGCAAGGCTCCGTGAGCCTCAGGTGAGTAGGGAGGGGCAGATTTTCATGTTGGAGGGGCTGCGACCCCCCCCTGTGTGGGGCACCATTATGACCTTTGCCCCAGGGTGTGGGGCTTGGGAGGTCTGCCACTGCCTCCAGGGTTGTCCTCTCTATCCTTTTCTGAGTCCGCATGAAAAGACTCAATCACCTGCATCTATGCTTAAAATTGTGAACTGTTACCAATAAATTAACTTCATTTGTCTAATAGCCTTTGTCTATAAAGTACTCATTATTTTTGAATGAACCATTCTTCTCTTTCAGCTCCTCATAGATAGCACTTGCTTGATAATATGAGATACATGGCTCCTATTGGATGGGAGACTGTGATGGCAAGGCCTGAGCTCTGTGGCATGAGCCCAAGTGGGGATATGGCTTGGCAATTCAGATTTTGGTCATGATGTCATCACCAAGCACTCTAGATGGCTGTAGCAGTGGCCACTCCACCACTGTAGGCAAAGCCTGTCAGTGGATGGGATTTGGGGGAGTGAGGTGGGATTTAAGGAGATTAAAGGGAGCTAGAAAAGGGAAGAGAATGGAAGGAAGGAGAGAAATGGTGAGAGAAGGGGAAAGAAAGAGGAACAGAGGAAGACAACAGGAAGAATCTAGAGTGGGAAGACAGCAGCAGAAGAATTGGAGGGGAAGGAAAAAGACACAAGAGAAGGGGAGGGTGAGAGAAGAGAAGCAAGACCATACAGGGGCAAGGACAAAGATTCAGAAGACAGGTGGAGGTGGACTGGGGACAGAAACAAGAAAGTAAATGGGGGAAAAAGAATTTGGGATAGAGACGGAAGGTGTAGGAGGAGGAGGGCTGTGCCAATCCAAGGGCGGTGACGGCAGCAAGCAGTGAAACCACCCTGGGGGAGAAACTCAGGGCAAGGAGAACTTCTGTGTGAGGAGAATTGGGCAAATGGAAGTGAGGAAAGGGGTGCCTGCATTATAAATCTGGATTGAACCACAGTAAAGTACTTAATGTGTATCTCCAGAAGTGTGGGTGGTAAATCTGTGAAAATCTGCTAAGGGTGTGTATTTTTTGGATCCTTAGAATACAGACATCCCCTCCCTGAGGCGTGGGGAGGCAATGACAGGGATCATGGCTGGGATTCACATACACAATGCTTCCATGTACACACTAGTAGGTTACCCATTTTCACGTTCCAGTTACATCCCCTCTCACATCAAACTGACACTGACTCCAAAGGATCACCTGGAGTGGCTTGGAGAAGGCATATGAGGTGATATTGAGAAGGAGTGCTTAAGCAGCTCCATGGCATGTCTAGTATTCCACATGCATCCCATTGGCTCCCAGCCTCGTTGTGCCAAAAGATGCTACACGAGTCTTTCCCATAGCAGGATCCCAATATCTAGCACTTGGGTTTGCATATGACATTCTGTGCACTAGATTTGGACCCTGCACTGGTCACTCAGTGCTGTTAAATATAACATCACTGATTACCTGTTGGATCCAGTGCTGACCTGTCCTGTCCTGTTTCATATAGGATAGCTCTGCCAGACCTGATGACAACAACCATTTGTTGGATGGGTGCACAGGGGTAGATACTTACATAAAGACACACATTGGGACTTCAGATTCGGATTACAGTTTTATCCATTCTTCCTAACTATATAATAATCTCAACATATCTGTTTACTTATAAGGTTTTTAGTATCTTCCCAGCTGTATGACATAAGCATACATCTCTCTCTCTCTCTCTCTCTCTCTCTCTCTCTCACACACACACACACACACACACACACACAGAGCAACTCTTAGGAAAAAAAACAACATGATTTAATCAAGGCAAGGTAGGATCAATCATGCTATTTGAAAAGATTTCCAGATGAATGACAAGCCATTAATTGGACCTGCTAAGTAAACAAACTAGCCCATGTGAGGCTTCAAGAATAAGATCCGAGAATGTCAAGCACATAGGGAAAAAATGAAGCTGTAAAATCATTGAATGAGAAGAAAATATTGAAAATAAACAGCATTTTGTTTTCTTCTGAACTTGTAAAGAATCAGGCCACAACAGGTGGTTTACACTATTTTCAGATTGTTTGCTCCTCCACATAAAGCATAGTTAATTGACAAATTTAGGTTCCTCCGTTCCCATTCCACAATTCCCATGCATTATGTGAATAGCATAAAATAGTGCATTTTATGCATTTTCTGATGGATGATGCTGGTAACAAGGAAACCAAAGGCTACACATTCTTAGCATAGGGTTGAGAAAGATTAATTGCTTATCATTTGTACTGAGAAATATTAAGCCCAAATGTGCAGATAGCACATACTTATATCTCAGTTGCCCCAAGAAGTCAAGCTACTGTTCTCCTTGCCCAAGCATGTTCTTGTGCTCCCAATTAAGCACTTCTTGAGTTCATTGTGGCTCCCAATTAAGTATGCCAACCTCAATGATATCAAGGCAATCTGACTAAGTCTCATGTCGCTAACTTTCTCTAGGTAGCTACCATAGTCTGAGCAATTAAGCTGTATGTAGTATGGCAAATAAAAACCTGGAATGTCAGGCTCAAGGACCTAATACAAGATAACAGGTGGGTATTACAAACACCTATCTCTCCCCTTGTCTTCCTGGTAACATGTAGATGAAAAATGTAAGGTGTGATGTCATTGTATTACTCAGCATCATTGCCTGCCACATGCAATGGTGACAAAATGCTACACTGATTACATCATATAATGCATTTTTAGTTACCACATACTAATGGGAATGTGTCTCCCCATAGAATGTGGTATTGGCATCAAAAACATGGAAAATGGTGACCCAGATGTCTTGAACCAAGTAGGTTACCAACTAGTAGAAGTCTTTATAGTTTGGTTGTAAGAAATAAAGTGCTAGGAAGATATTTTCCTTTGTTTCTTTTCCAAAACTACCCAAATTTTTCTACCAGATGAAAAGACAAGGATCACAGGTATGAAGTTATCAATTGTTGGAGAAGCGTGAACACACAGTGTACATGGACAGCAGGTGGGCTAGTGATGGTCTCTACCAGTAGAGGGAGTTGTGGTCTGTTTGGGGGCTTGTGAATTGCTTTTTCCTACTTTGGTTTGACTTCTGTTTAGCAGCTTCATTTCCTTTCTTGTTATATTACACTTTCCAACAACGGCTGCAGTTCTATCTTTCTCCCACTAAAGTTCTTAACAAAGTCCCTTTACTTAGTGTGATACTGCTTAATTCCTTCAGCTCTGCTAACAACAACGGCCATAGCTCAGGCTTCAGTGAAACAGTGAAATCAGATGCATGTATAATTTTATGTCCATTGCAACTCGTCAAAAAACAGTTAGTCAGACTAGAAAGCAGACAGCTGGAAAGCAAGTAGCCTGATCCAAAGCAAGTATAAGTCAGTTTTCAAGGCTGGCAATTGAAAGGGTCTAGAAGCAGGTACTGTAGTGTGATCAGGTCAAATCCCAAGAGGTAGGACACATAAATCAGTACAAATAGACTGGAATTAGATTTCCTGAAAGTGTCAAGGTGAGACAGAACACAGATTTGGTTGCTCAGACTCAAGAACTAAACCAGAGGCCACAGTTGGCCAACCAGGTCCCACTGGCATACCATATAACCTGGTCTAGTTGAGCTAATGCCCTTTTCTGTCCATTATCTGGGTGGTTCTGTAGAATAGCAAAGATCAGGTCAATAATTTTTTCAGCTGATGATGCAGAGAGCAAGGTGCCTTATTTCATCCACATTCCCTATAGACAGGCTATAGACCTTTCACAAAGTATGAAAGATGACTTTAAAGAGTGTTCAGATCACTTTTCATACTTCTTTGTGAAAGGATGTAAGACAGTTTACAAGAGCATGGATATCCGAGTAAACATGCATCAACATTTCTGAACATGTTCCATTTTTCCAGTCCAGGCATGCATAGTTGATTATTTGGGGCAGAATGTGTTCCAGAATATGCCTCTGATGTTACAAGGGGACCTTGAAAGCTCTCAAAGAGCTTGGGGTTGGATATGGACCAACCCCATACCTTTTGTCATGACAAATGAACACACATTGCTACTCTAGGGTGGGAGACAAGGGATGAAACACAGACAGTTTCCCCTTGCACCTTCCCCCATTCAGAGTGAGGGAACTGAGAAGGCTTCGTTTGCTTTTAGTGACTTCATCACATAACTAATCAGTTTGGCTATGTGCCATTGTGATATCATCTTGTTCACTATGTGATCCATGATTGACTGTGAGCATGCAGAGAAGAAAACTTTGAAATAAAAAAAAAAAAGATAATTAAAACCCAGCTGATATGGGGAGCAATGGACAAGTAGATTGGTCTTTATGGAACCTTTCATTCTCCCCCCAAAAGGCAACTTTTTCACTGAAATTCAAACCTCGCAACAGTTCAATACATTGGGTATAGTGTGGGGTGAAAAGCATGTGTGAGTTGAGAGGTTCCCAGTTGAAATTTCACAACAGCTATGAATCCAGGGCAATGGTATTGGGCAAACCAGTCTCATGCAGTCCTCAATTCTATGGTAACAATAGTACTGCCGAACTTCAGAGGCTTATTGTAATGAGAGTAGATACAGTATATATGAATTGTTCTCAACCCTGTGTTTGCTAAATGCTAATTATTATTATTAATTATATAAATGCTAATTATTAGTAGTTTTGAGTTCCTCTGAACTGAAGAGCTGCTTTAAGTGCAATTCTATCTCAGTCTTACAATGAACGACTCTCAGGTCAGTTGTGTGAATTCCTTCCTGTTCAGATATTAAATGAAACCTCTATGGAAGCATCAGATTAAAATATTTCTTTTCTACTGTTCTAGGCAAATTTTATACTTTTTTAAAAATTAAGTATTGCACTCTCCTTTATAATTATTTGATCTTGTCAGTTTCAAAGCTGTCTCTTAATGCTTGGTTGGCAGCTTTTAATTGCTCATCAAACATTTATTATAAAGTGTTCAGATTAACTACTCATTGGTAACAATGGATAACCATTTTAAAACAAACTGCTCCTATTACAACAGGTTGCTGAAATCCTTATCAGTAAGTTTGCCATACTCACTGGTCAGCTAGGATCCCCACCACTAACAGCATCTGAAAAAGCGACATGATATTCAAAACAAATGCAATTTAACTCATGGTTACAACTCTAGAACAAGAAAGACTCTATATGTTGCGTTCCTGTCTATCAAGCTGCTATTACATGACAGGTACGAAGTCAAAGGCTCTATACACAGGCAGTGGTGTCACGAGGTTTCACATCACCCAGTGGAGGAGGCCAGCAAAATGCTGCTGAAAATGTTTACCAAACTTCAAATTTCAATAGATAGTGGTAGACCCAGTACCCATGCTTCAAGAGAAGCATATAGAAATCTAACACGTTACAGCTACATTCTGCTATTCTGTATCTCAAATAAGGGCCACATTATATCCAACTTACCAGCACCATTATGCAGTCATAATGCTGCCCTGAGGTAATGGAACAAATGTTCTTTTACTTCAAGGAGGTCTCCATGACTGCCCACCCACCGCAGGATGCAGTGCATACCCTGTTGGGACAGCTGCATCAGCACTGGAAAGTTGGATAGGCTTAGGTCATAATTCCAGAAACTTCTCTTTTCCTGCTTGACTTTTCTGCAACACAACTCTGGGGAATGCTCCTTCCATAACTAATTCTAGTGAAGCATCCAACCTTGAGTGGATGCATTAATGTGATATTCTGAACTGTTCAAACAGTGAGCAACAATATAATGATTGCAGTTCAGTTTCTATGAGGTAAGGAAAAAATTATATATTTAATTGGGATTAATGTCTGTCAAAGATTTGAAGAAAAGGAAAGCCTGTGTGACTGAGGGCTGGAAAACTGAGCGAGAAGAGGACCCAGAAGATGGTCAGGTGCATGATGACTAAAAGGACAAGAGTCAATGAACTGAGAAACAGGAACGAGGAAATGGTGTTTGTAGAGACAGATGTCTGGTGCAAACAGGGTGCAAGTGAAAAACGGAATTGAAGCAAGGGAGGAGAAATAGCAAAAGGTGTTATTAAAAAAATTGTATACTATGGGACAAACTATATGTTATGGTAGCAGTTCTCAAACTGTGGGTCATGACCAAGAAGGGGGAAGTGGCCTGATTTTTGGTGGGTTGTGAGGCCAGGGCTCCTTGGAAGCCACAAGGCATTCTGGGCCATGTCATACTTCAGAATGTCTTGAGGGTACTGCTAGTGCATGACCTACTTCATTGGCCACATTACATCCCAGAATGCCTTGCAGCTTTGCATTCTGGGGCACAACCCAGAAACCACAAGTCATTCTGCTTTGCACTGCAGCCAGAACAGCCAATGAAGTGGGTTGTATTGGTAAAATAATTTAGAACCGCTGCATTTTGAAGAATGCATGTGTTGGCTTAAAAAAAAAAATCACAAGGGAGAACATGCGAAATGGACTGAAATTGTGGTGGGGTAGAGAGACTTTAGCACTTGCAGTAGACCCCAGTACAGCATCTATGCCCCATGAAAACCAATTGATGCTTTTCCCCCCAGTAAAAATAACAGATGGGGGACAGATGATTGGGATAGGAACTGTGAAGGGGTAATGTTCCTTACCCTGCCACAACTTTACAGCATCTCATACAGCCCCCTGTTCTATTGTTTTTTTTAAAGAAAGACTCAAACAGGTAGTTTAACCCTAAGAAGCATTGGTTGGGTGAGAATTGAATTGCTCATGGTGATTTGAAAGCAGTGGTATAGCTAATGATCATGTAGCCCGGTGCCAAGCTCAAAAAGTTGCCCGGAAGTGATGTCACAACCAGAAGTGACATCACACTTGGGCTTTTAAAAAAATGAAAATTGGGAGGAATCTAACTCCTCCCCCCAGCTGCTCACCACCTACTTGGTCTGCTGCTTCCTCCAGTGGCATAGCTAAGGCATCTACCTGCTACCTGGGGTCAAAGAAGATTTTGTAGCCCCCCATGCATGATAAAAAGGAAATAAAAAGTTATTGGTTCCATTCTATATCATAACAACATCTTACTGGCACTCAAAACAATCAGTTTCATAGGTCAGTTTGGACTTAAGCAAATCCACTTTTTGTTCCACAAGACAGTTGTGTTTTCATTTTCTGGTTAAATGGTCATAACGTTTGATAGAATACAGATATTCTAGTGCAGTTTGTTTCATTGCATTCTGCATTAAATTACATTTCCAATGATATATAACATGATGCTATTATTTAAATTTTCACAATTTTGGTCACTAGTGTCAAGCTCAGCTTGTTGCCCCCCTAAAGCTTGATGCCCGGTACAACTGCTGCCCCCTGCACCCCCTTAGCTATGCCACTGTTTGAAAGAACTAGCCAGTTCCTTGGTTTCAAGCTTCTGGTATCTAGCTAATTACTCATACCATGTGTGTTGCGCTCTTTTATTTTGTGGGCTTTTAATAATACATTTGAGTTTCCTTGACCCTTCATGCAAATAAAGCAAAAATCTGAAAGGAAAGTGAACAGATGATGAAGGCTAATAAATGCAGTCTCTAGGGGAAGAGAGAGCAATTGAGAAAACTAGGCTAGCTTTAAAATGTCTTGTGAAAACTAATTGTTGCTACATGAAAATTTAAATCTGGTAGGTGTAATCATAACTACACAATGACTACACAATGAATTGTGCAGTTTACAATCTGATAAAGCAAAAATTCTGTCTGTGTCATATATGTTTGGCCTTGATGAATTAGCAACACACTCCTTTATCTAAAATATGATGAAGTAAAAAAAAGATTCACTAGAGAATTTAATGACCAACACTTCCATTAGAATATCATGACAATGTCAGCAGCTATTTGCTGTAGGTATGAAGCTCCACTGCTGGCAAGAGCTCCTTTATATAATTTGTAAACTTGGCTCCTTTTATGTACTGAAGCAAAGAGTGGATTATACATTGGCAGTGAAAGCCTATGCATGCCAACTCGGAAGGAAGCTCCATTGAGTTTAATAGGCCTTACCCTCAAGTAAGCATGTAAGGGTTGAAATTTCAGGCTCCTGCCTGGTGTGCACTATGGGAAAATGCATCAGTGAGTCACACCTGTGAGTACCAACACACATGGGACTTGCAAACACATATTCACCAGTTTGGGTGGTTTCTTCATGGCAAAAGCCATACTAGTACCTCTTCCAGAGCTGCCAATCATCCCTTAGTTGATTTTCTGTGTCTCTGTGTATACCAGCAGCAAATGCCAGCCAAAAGGGGTGTGTTATGTATGCAAGTTATGCAGGATCAAAATCCTGCATAACTGATTGGCCCAGACTTATGGCCAATCAGTGGATTGAAATCCTATCATCAATGGATTGAAATCAATCCATTGAAATCAATGGATTGAAATCCTACCATCTGATTGGCCCTCTAGTTAATGTTTCAATTGCACCAATCATGGGGAGTCTGGGCGGAGCTAAAGGGTATAAAAGCCAGAGGTGTTTGCCTTGTGTCAGATTTATTGCCAGGTTCTGTTCTGAGGATGGAATAAACATATTGAGCTGTTATTGCTATGCCTTCCTTTATTTGCATGGATCCACTATATAACAGGTGGAAACACACATGAAGAGTTGACTGGCTCGTGTTGGAGCAAGCTGCTGGCTACTCATTGGGGCTTGCTTCCTAGTAAGTAGGCATAGGATAATGCCCCAAAGTAGGCCCCCCCAACCTCTCCAAAGGATGGATACCCCAACAATGTAGGATTGCATCAGGACAAAAAGGTGCTGCACATTTTTCTTGCTCTGTTAATCTGGTTGGAATCTGGGGGGGGGGGGGCGGGAACTGAGGGGAAGCTTCCATCCCTTTCCTTTGGGACAGCAAAGAGCAAGTTAGCCAACAGCAGCCCCCTTCATGCTAAGCTGAGCCAATATACACTTTCCTGAGAATCTCATTTTCATCCTATCATGCAGGGAAATTCTCATTTGCATGTGAGTTTTTCCCCATTTGGTCTGGGCCTTAATCTCTGCTTGCTTAAATGAAGAATACTTTAAAGGACCACAATTAGGGTAATTGTGAAAAGATGGAAGCATTACACCTGACTCCAGTCATTAACTCATAAAGAAAGGAAAAATAATTAATTACTGCTGATAGCAGGATTTTATTCAATAACTTTTGCTATTATGTTGGATGGACACCATTAGGTTTTATTACTCATGGAAGTCTCCTTTGTACATTATCCATATATTTCTTTCCACTTAAAATAAATCCTCATCCAGGTGTTTACAATAAACTGCTTAAATTGTTCTTTGCTGATGATTTTGTGCATATAGATTTAGTCCATTAATCAAAAAAAAAAAAAAATCACCTGTTTTTGTTAAATCTCATGGTTGTGTTGGTCAAGGGTTTTACCTGTTGATTATCCTAATCAAGAAAGCTGGAAATGTTTTCTCTTCCATTGTGTGTACATATATCAAGAGCAATGCTGGAGACAGATGCAGGAAAACAATAGGAGGTAAACAAATTACAATATGTTAATTGACACAGACAAGAGGGCAACCTGCAGTCCTGATTCAGTGCAATTCTTCTGTTTTCATACAATAGTATGGTGCATACATAATAGTGTCAGTCCCATAACCAAAGAAAGGAGATCAAAATCATGCTGTGGGCTGAAATCCTCCTGAGACTTGGGGACTTCCCTGAGCTGTGGGAAATTTTCAGTTCCCTTGAGTCTTAAAACCCAGACTTTGAGCGTTTTTGCACACTTTTAAGGTCTATTCAGAAATTTCCCATCTTGTGTGGATTGAATACATGATTAGCCATGTCCCCCCATGTCAACACAACTGTTGACCATGCCTCCTTGGAGTTCCACCCGTTCAGCATCTCTCTGCAGCAGAGACAGCTCAATGGTGAGGTGACTTTGCATTTTATGTTAAGCAGTGAAGCAAACTAGAAGGCAACGAGCCTTCCTCCTACCCGCTTGCCTTTCTCCTTCTTTGCATTGTTCCTTTAAATAAACAGGAAATGTAGGGTGACGTGGAAGGGATGGGGGTGCATAGAAGAGGTCGCAGTAAGCAATGAATCGTCTTAGCTGCCTTTGGTCTGTAGAAGGATCAACTAAACATGGAGGTGGTTCTTTCACATGATTTGGAACCCTTCCCATTTTCAGGGCAACCTTATGCAGACTAACTTGGAATGTATGGACACCCAAAGGAGCACAGCCAGTGGCTATTGTTGGTATGGGATTGTTTCTGAGTTTGTTTGTGTCACTAGTCAGTATGCTCCCATATTCCCACTGTGTTTAGCACAAGGAGGGTAACAACTACTACTACTTCATAAACCTATGAAGTTCAGGGTGGGTGAAAACAATACAACATGTTACGGGGGTAGCAAAAAGCACACAAACAAGATGTGCTTTTTGCCAATAATGAAATCACTGTTCTGGTTCAGTTTTAGAGACGGTTCTGGTTTGGCTCAAGTCATCTTACGATAAGATAATAATTTTCTCATTTTTAGAAGGCTGAAATAAATTGCATCAGAAAATGAAGATTTTACAGTTTAAACTTGACGTTTGTTTACTTTTAAGCTTTCTGTTACTTTCTCAAAATTGCTTGCTTTCTGCCAAATCTTTTACTAGTACATTATAATATTATATATTTTCATTTCCTCTTTCCCAAATGTCCTACCAGGTTAGAATTGTTCATGTACTAAGGTTCTCCCCTCCAGATACTGCATGGCCCAGTTCTATAGGGATATAATCCTCGACCCTTTCCTTTTGTATTTTAAAATATCATGTACTCAAGCGTTTCTTAATACTCTGCATGTGTTTGCCTTAATAAACAGCTGAACAGTATCATAATCTATAGACTACATTTGCTCCCCCCGATAACATGCACCAGTATACATTTGCAGTGAACTCAAAAGCCAGATGTTCAGTAATATGATAACCTTGCAATAACAATTAATTCAGACACCCTTTAATATAAGAAACATAGAACAAATGAATAATGTAGAAATGCAGCATCTAAACAAACAATGTAGAGAACATAGTGAACAAAAGCATTACAGCTCACAATAACCTTTTCACTTCATTTATAGTTGACATCCATCTAAGCTTCTAAGAGAATGAACAACAATTTACTTTAGGTGAAAACGGTCTACTTCATGCATGGTTTATTAGGACCAGACCACATATTTGTACTGACATAAAATTCATCTATAGGGTGGCTACAGACAATTCTTTTCAGAAAGACTACTATGGATCTAGAAACAATACAGGAAAACCACCAAAGGGCAAAATTCACTAAATGCGCAACAGTCACCAAAAATAGTAATGGTGCATTTAGCCCCCCTCTTCCCTAAGATCTGGCAGAACATACACTATTGTTAATTATTATTATTAACAGTATTTATATACCGCTTTTCAACTAAAAGTTCACAAAGCGGTTTACAGAGAAAAATCAAATAACTAAATGGCTCCCTGTCCCAAAAGGGCTCACAATCTAAAAAGATACAAATGAATACCAGCAGACTGCCACTAGAACAGACAGTGCTGGGGTGAGGTGGGCCAGTTACTCTCCCCCTGCTAAAAAAAGGAGCACCCACTTGAAAAAGTGCCTCTTACCCAATTAGCAGGGGTAAAGCACTATGTCATGACATCATCATGTTCTGAGTTTCCCTGTCCATGCTACACATTATTGACTGATGTTGGGAGAAGAAAAAAAAAAAAAAAGAGAACTTTTAGCCAAACTAGATATGACATGAGACATGCCATTTGGCTTTCTCTGGTTGTGTTTGTAAATGAAAGCCACAAGCTCCCTTGATCTATAGCAGGACTGTGGTATGGAAATGTTTCAACCTTCTCCCCTCCCCTATGCAGTGATCCTGATTTAGACTGCAGGCCCTACTGCTACTGTTTGCAAATGAATAAATATGGAACCACATGTTTAAGGCCCAATCCTAGGCCCAACCAGTGTGCGCACCGCAAACAGAGTGCACACTGCAACCAATGGTGGGGGAGTCAATCAAACAGCATGGGAGAAATAAATAATTTTTTTACTTACCTACTGGACGATTGCCCAGCAACCAATGGTCCTCCTTGCACCTACACCAGCTATTTAGCTGGTATAAGTCAGAGGAGCCTCAGGGGATGCATCTGGGCCGGAAAAGGGGGATAGAATCACAGTGTGTACTACCGCCACCGAGAGCCACCCTCCCACCTCCTCCAGCTCCCTGCCTTCCTCAATCCCCACCCAGGTCCTTCCCAGATCACCATTGGATCACCGTACATGCTCCTGCCAGCACTGTACCTGCCCTGGCGCAGCCTCAGGGAGGTACTGATATGTGTGATGAGCCTCTGGCTATTTGTGCCGATGGTTCTGCAGCACACAACAGTGGTGTGCCTTTTGCAGCACCCCACTAGTACTTAGGTGGTAGACTGGGAATCTGCTATGGTAAGCACCCAATCAGATTGAGCAGTAGGTCACATCTTCTTTAGTCCTCTGTGACACCAGTAATTTCTGTTAGATGTTGGTAAATGGGAGCTAGATGCACAATTTTTTCCACTGGTAGCCATACATTTAAGGTAACATCGAAGTACTGTTTGGACATTACTAGAACTATGGACTGTGTCAGTTTTTATGGGGGAAAGGGTGCATGCTGGCAAGCCCTATCCCAAAACCAGTGCTCTATATAGAGCCACCCCCACTCTCTATGGGTAAAGTGTTTGCCTTTGCAGATAAATATTGCAACTGAAAGAAACAGGGGCAGGGTTACAGAGTGACTTAACACTGGGCAGGGCTTGCCAGTGCTTCCCCATCACCCCTGTAATCATGGACACTGTCCATGTTACAATAGTGTTCAAACAGGGCTCTAGTTTGGCCTTAAAATTGTCTAGGACTGTGGTTCTTCAAATTTAGCACCAGGATCCACTGTTTATAATGACTATCTGTTGGGACCCACTGGGAATGATGTCGTGGCAGGAAGTGACATCATCAAGCAGGAAAAATTTTTAACACACCCCATATGACAAAATCAAACCAAATTAAGTAAGCAAATTAAAAGTTTGCAATAGTATAAGTTTAAAAAATTATTTAAAATGAACAACACTCCTAACCCTTCCAAACAGCTGTCGATTTGTGTGTGTGTTTTTTCAATCCTCAAAGGCTGCAATCCTAACCACAGTTATTGGGAAGTAAGCCCCATTGATTCTATCAATCATTGTTTAAAGCATATACATAGTAGCCTGTTAAAACATTTCCTCAAATGCAGTCACATACCATGGTAGCATCAAATCTAATACAGTTGTGTGTTGCTTAGTGATAGGGATGAGCGATGGCACCCAGTGGTGTCACTAGGGTTCACGTCACCTGGTGCGGGATGCCAGTGTGTCACCCCCCATGCAGTGGGCAGGGCAACACTCCAGGTGGTGGGTGTGGTGATGTACCATCACTCCGCCCCCACTGGTCCTTTGGCTGTACCTTTTGATAGAACAAAGATAGAACACATTCTGCATGAAATTATGCATTGATTGATATATAACATGATGATATTATTCTTCCAAATTATGATTTTAGAGATTTTGGTCACTAGTGGTATCACATCCCCCCCCCCAGGGTGTCAACTTACTAACAACTTATTGCAGCAGTTCTCAAACTTTTAACACTGGGACCCACTTTTTAGAATGATAATCTGTCCAAGACCCACCAGAAGTGATGTCATGTGGAAGTGACATCATCAGGTAAATTAAAATAAATATGTATAAATAATTAAAGTAAAATAAATAATTAAATAAGCAGAAGCCAGCCCTGTTCCACCAAGTGAATTTCCTCTGTAGCCTGCCTGCAATAACACCCCCTCTTCAAAACCAGTAAGGTTTTCAGCCCTGCCCCTACCCACTGCCCAGTTCTTCTGCTTAAACCAGATCACTGTCAGGATCCACCTGGCTTTGCAAGTCTCAAAAAGGTTCACCTTATTAGCGGAAGCCTTTGTTTTGATCCTTTTTAGTGGGGGGGGGGGAGGCTGCCTTCTGGAGCACTTGTTTAGCTGCAGGTGCATAGGATCAGGACCATTCTGGTAGCCTTGCGCTCTCCTTCACCTGATCTTCCACACCAGCCAAGGCACATTTGCTTACTTGCGAGTAAACATGACCGTGAGGCAGTTTCACTTTCCATAGGGCTCAATATATTCATCTGCTTGGAGGGACTTCCTTCTCATGTGTTTTTTGGGGCTGCATTCTTTGGATCAGAACCATTCTGGTGTCGTTGGATTCCTCTCAGCCTGCCCTTTTCAACAGACTAAGGCAGGTTTGCATACTCACGAGTAAACGCGCGATACGGCTCACTTTCACTTTCCATAGGGTTCAATGCATTTTTTTGTTCTCCGGGTTTTTGGCTATAACTTTTGATAGAAAGAAGATATTTCACTCAGGTTTTCTGCATTGCATTCTGCTCGACATTCTGCATCCAGTAGTATATAATATGATGGGGTTACTCCTAACCACCGCGATTTTAGCATGTCACCCCCCAGTGCGTGTCACCCCCCCATGCACGAAACCTGGTGCAGCTCACACTCCTTGCACCCCCCTAGCAATGCCACTTATGGTACCCTTGCCATCAAGTGGAACTTGAAGCTATACTAAGCCTCCAAAGATGAGGGGAAGCTGCGCTCCCTTCACCTCCTGAGGCTTTTCTAAGCCTCTGCAAGGCTTAGAATGACTGAATTGCGCAAGAAACACAACTTCCAGTTTCCCAGAGAAACCGAAAGTCAAGTCTCTTGCACAATTTGGGCAATCTGAGCCTTGCAGAGACAGCACGCAGCTGTGCACTGCCTCTGTAAGGTTCAGAAATGCCTCCAGAAGCCGAGGGGAGCAGAGCTCCCCTTGGGTTCGGAGGCTTGGGCAGGGGGTGTGCGGGGACCAGTGGTGGTGTTGCATATGTGGCCCATCTCTGGTCAAAGTGTGGCAAAGTGGCTCTCATCTGCATATTAAAAATAAAATACAAATTGGAGTGAATGGGGCCCACCTGAAATTGGCTTGCAACCCACCTAGTGGGTCCTGACCCATAGTTTGAGAAACTCTGGTCTAGGAGTTCAACCAATGTCTCTACCGAAAATAGCTTCAGAGGCTTGTAGATGCAAAGATATAGAATTTGAGGCTATTCTGAACATTGAATACACTTCACATTCTTCACATTTATTCAAAAGAAATGCAACAATTCAAAGATGAACCAAAGAAGGAATGGATGGAGCTGTCACTGATGAACACACACTTTGAACACACACACACACACACACACACACACACACACACACACACACACACACACATGTACTGTTATTACTGAGACCGTTTTCAGTAATGCCACATAAGTACATTTTGCAGACAAGGGAATGGGAACCATTTAAGGCCTAATATGCTGGAACATTAATTTTTTTTCCCCTTCAAGATAACATAAAGCAAATAATTTTCATCAAATGATAATAGTGAAGCCACAACGAAAGGCATCTTGTATAGTTAAGAGGAATCAAGCAGTCAGAGTTAAGTATAACATGAATAAATTAAGACAAAAGACACGTTGAGGTGCTGCAATGTGTTGATAGGTAAAAGGGCTGTCATTTTTGGGAAGGCTCTGGCAGTCTTTGGAGCAAAGACTTTCTGGGAACCACCACTCCACAAACAGAAGAAACAAGGCTTTTGCTAAATATAGGCCTTTCAGCATGTTTGCAAAGCTCCCAGATGGCGCAATAAGGTTCTAATTAGGAGTTCTGACTTCATGCAATTAGAGAGAGTTACAAATTTACAGTGGCGCATAACATTATATAAAAGGCCATAAACTCCCTTCTATTTCCTAGGCCTTTGTAGATTATACTGGTTCATCGCAGGAGTCACAGATGGAAAGATTCTTCTTTCAAGCCCAGAGTCCAAGTGGTTAACTGCCGGGAAGTAACTTAACCTTGGTTGAGATTGACATTACTAGGAATGATTCTCCCCCCCCCCCCCCGGTAGCTGTGTTAAGCAATCACACCAAGGATCCCACCAATGCAGGCCATATTATGCCATTAGAGACAGAGCTGCTTGAGACATTATGATCAACCTGAGAGGACTGTGGTGCCAATGGACAGCTGAGGTAAGATAGATTCGCTCTGTTATAATGTTACACAACATTGGACAGCTGATGAAGCATTAGGTAGGCATGAACATAGAGAGTGTACCTTACTGTACATTCTGAGAGTCATCTGTTACATGGGCAGCCCAGTCCTACCTAATTCCCTACACTCTCAGTGGGGTCAATGGGGTGCAGGTTGCATCCCATTTGGAAGTTTTGAGCTGCAGAGGACTCCTTGATGTAAGGGAACATTTGTTTCCTTGCTCCAGGGTAAGCCCTCACTGCTCTGCTGGGTCTACTTTGTCCAAGTGGACCGGGAAAGGCAGATTGAGGCCAGGAAGGAGGATAGGATATCAGTAGTGTCAATGCCACCAATACCATCCCATTCCTGGCCTTAATCTGCCCTCCTCCCTGCCCCTGTCTCCTCCCTATTTCTTCCACTCCCCTCCTCGGTTCTCCCACCCCTTGGTCTTGTTTACCCTGTGCTGACTTACCTGCACCAGGGCTCATTGGGAGGCTGCAGGTCCGTGGATTTGGCCGCTTGTGGTGGCAGTCAGGTCAAGCTGCATGCTGTGTCGCCTTTTGCAACAAGCCATAAAGCACGCTATACCACTGGAACACTAGTTCTAGTGACACAGCGTCCCATTAGGATTGGGCCATAAAGCTACAATCTTATACGGGCTTAACTGAGAGCAAGTCCCATTGAGCTCAGTGGAATTTACTTCTGAGTAGACATGCCTAGAACTGTAGTATCAGCCACAGCAGTTAAGAACATTTTCCACTTTCTCAAGGCTTTCCATAGCCAGCTGCATAGTCCAGAGGACTGTCTTAAATCCCACATATCTTTTTGAAACATAAAGTGAAAAGGAAATTGGTAAGGAGCTGGATGAGTAAGTAGAATGTTTTGACTTTCTAAGTGGCATGCAATCCATCCAATATCCTCATGAAGATTTGCGTAGGGAAGCCAGGTTTGACTGTAAGCTCACGATATGTATGATTCAAGGCTCTAGTCTGGACCAAAGTCAAGGACCACTTGATACTATCCCAGGTAATGGAGACTTCATTTCAAAGAGTTTGCTCCTAAGGATTCAGAGGTTGCATATCAAAATTCAGGCCTGTCATTGCTTGGATGTTCTCCACAGCTCTAATTTCTTTAACAGAATCTAAGCTAATTTTCAGTTTCACAGATCCAATTGGCTCAGGCAGCAGAGCTTTAGAAAAGTCTGTGAAGCTGAAAACTGCCATTCTGCAAAAGGCCTACAAGGATAATCATGAATTCAAATGGCAAACCTCACCCACCTCTCTGCATTACCATTCTAGACAATAAACACAGGTCATGGCTATTTCACAAACTTGTCATATAATACTATGATTTTCATGGAAGTAACATACAGAAAGGGATTTGAGAAATTTCACGTCTTATACTTGTTTGATTTCCCTTGGATGTTCTCAGATATTCTTGGGAGAAATCCTTGAAATTTGCTTTACATTTTATTTTTTTGCAATGTTGTCTCTGGACCCTATACAATCATAGATCAATTATAGAATCAAGGATTACTATACACCAGGGCTTCTCAAACTGGGGCCCCATCCTGAGGGTCCTGGACTCTTTCCCCTTAAGGGGCAGGGGCGGGGGAGGCAGTGATGTGATCTCCAGCTGTGCCCCCAGCTAAGGGGGGCACAGGGACTAGCATGTACTTACCAGTCCCTGCTGCAGCCTCCCGGGGGAGCCTCCCGTAGAGGGTCATGCAGGGCTTCCTGCACCCCCAGGAGGCTGCTGCAGGGACTGGTAAGTAAATGCCAGACCCTGCAGCCCCCTTAGCTGCCTTCCCACACCCCCACTGCCTTCCCTGCTCCCATGCAGGCACTTACTGTGGTCCTCAAACTCCCTGAGAGTTTGAGAACTGCAGCTATACACTATTGAGCAAATTAATATGTGTCCTCACACGTCACTAATGCCCTCTGATGACTTATACTATGCAAGTAGGCAGCACCTAGTCAAAGACTGAGGCCCAAATCCTAACCCACTTTCCAGCACTGGCATAGCTGTGCCAAGGGGACATGACCTGCATCCTGCAGTTGGGGGGCACTCACGGAGGCTTCCTCAAAGTAAGGGAATGTTTGTTTCCTTATATATATATATATATATATATATATATATATATATATATATATATATATATATATATATATATATATATATATATATATATATATATATATATATATATATATATATTCTCAGGGGCTTGAAACCAGTTACAAACATATATTTTCATTTAATGAAATCTTTCACTTAGAAATCCCGTGTCCTGTGTTCTCTAAAGTAAGGTGGATATAGTAAGTAGATTTATTGCTGAGGTCTACATGGAACAGAATTTCAATGCAATCCTATGCATGTCTACTCAGAATTAAGTTCCACTGTGTTCAAAAGATATGCATGTCTACTCAGAATTAAGTTCCATTGTGTTCAAAAGGACTTACTCCCAGGAAAATATTAAGATTGGAACCTCAGGAACAAAAATTGGATTCAGCTAATGTTGAATGATGCTCCAAAATTTAAAACAGATTTAGCAGAATTCATATGGCTTTAATTGAAACTGCTCTCCATTTGTCCTGGAAGTGTTAAGACTATGAAACCCGTGATGCAGTACAATTCTGAGCTGAGCAATGGAAATAGAATGCAAAAAAGCTGCAGGGGCTGTAAATGAAGGCAATTCCAAAGGGCAAAATATCTGGCTAAGATCTGTCACTTCAAGGAAATTGACTCAATGAAAGAACTCCTTCTGGGGATTTCACATATCCTTAGAAAATATTACTTGCCCAGCTTTGTTAAATGGCTTTGACATATTTAGAGAATGATACATCTGTGCATGGGAAACCTGTGGCAGAGAAGGAATTGTAGTAGCTGCAATGGCCTCAGGACATTTCATTTTGAAAACATTTTAATCAATAGACCATGTTACCATGGATGCCAACAGCCAAGCCTCCCTACCCCCAGAATTCCACTTTCTCAAAAGTATTTCCTATTCTTCAAAGAATCAATCTCTTTCCAGAACCCCCCCCCCCGAAAGTTAATGAGACTTATGACAACATGATGGAGTAAGGCGTATCAATTTGTCTTGCTCTATCAATGAGATCAAGCACTTCATTTAGAGCTTCCGATTGCCTCGTAAAGCTAATAATGCATTTCATCTGCATATTCACCATCATTAACTTCTGTCACAGCATTGTGGCAAAATAGAGCCCATCAACATTTTCCGTGCTAGTGAAAAACATCATTTAATTAATTCTCAGTTAGGTACAATCTCGAGGAAATGGTATCACAGGAATATTTTACCTCCATTTTACAGATGGGAAAAATGAGGCCAACTGATAGCATATAGTTCCTGTTTCTGGACTTCCCACAGGCAATTGTGGCCATTGTGGGAAGGAGGACACTGGATGAGACGGATCTTTGGTTTCATCCTCAGTTCTTCTGTTGCTATTCTGTTACGTATTGTTTGGCTGGTGGGAATGGATGGCAGTTATTTTTTCACTGGATAAGACCCAGACTCAGTTCTGATGTCATTATGCAGCAGTTTCAGCTACAGCACCAAGTGACAGCCTCATCACAAGGTCACATGTAATACACACTCATGTGCATGTTGGTCTTAGGGCTCCTGCATGAGAACAGGCTTGCTAGATCAGGTGTTACTGGCCACGCAGAGATCCTTGTGTGGTGGCCAGTGGCATAACTGTCTAATTTGGCAAGGAAAGGAAAATGGAGGTTAGGGTGAAAGGCACCACAGAATTTTATTTAGTACTGAAAAACCAAAAGGGAATTCAAAGTGGAATTCAAAGTCACTAACATAACTTACTTGTGCTTGACTCTAGGCAGCGGGAATTCTATGGCTAACATTCAAATACAGTGAAAACCTTGAAAAAGCAGTTAGGAGAAACAGGGAAAGGAGAGGAATTCCTTAGAAAGAAAGAGAAGGGCCTGACAAAAAGCAGGGAAATGTGGGGGGAGAAGGAACGTAGGGACATTCAACGGGCTTCCTGCTCCCTTCACACCTAATTCATTTTTGGTACAGATATCAGTGCTATATGGCAAACTGCAAATATTCCATTTATGTGTGTACAGTCCCGTGCATTCCTGCTGTACATATAGGTGGTGAAATAGAAACCACTGCATTCACCACACGTGATTTGTAGACACTAGCTACATGCCATTTCCTACATAGATCAGATATATATTGGAAATTAATCCATCTGTAATTTGACTCCCTAAACGGGATGACTTTCACCCTCACAAACAAGATTAGGCCAGCTTGATTTCATGCTGGACTCTTAACTTAGGGTCTGTGTTGCCACTCCACCTTTTTGTTCACTCGAGGCACAGAGATCCTTGGAAATTGATGAGCTGCCAGAAGTAAATCTAATGGTTCAGTCCTAATGTCTGTTAATGCTGGTACATTGTAAGGTATGCCAGCACAACCGTGGCCCTGCTATCACAATGGGCTGCCAGTGGGTTCTGCCTGCAGAGAGGCCAGAAAGGGGAGGGGGGTTGGGGTAGGATGGGATGGGGCAGGATGAGGTGGTGTTGGCAGCCGCCAGATCCCAAACCCCCACCCTGAGCCAGATATGTCCTCAGAGTTACGCCAGCAACAGAGCTGGCATAGCTCTGAGGAGTCCCATAGGGGAGCATGCAGCACCTTGGAAAGTATGGTGAATCTTTCCCACTTACGCCTCTTGACTGGCCCCTTCTCCAAGACAGCATGTAGGATGCAACAAGCGCTATGCCGGTGGTCCTGCATTGAATGTGCCGTCGCCAGACAGGATTAGGCCACAAGTCTAATTTAATTTCGGTGATTTTCCAAAGGACCATATACTACTTTTTGTAGATAACAAGAACAAAATGTATGCCTCCTACAGAGAGGATCACTGCAGCAAGGCTTTGTGGCTTGGCATAAGACTTGTGTGAGTTTGGCATTTCTGCCAAGGGAGATGCTGAAAGGAAAATGATCTCATAAACCCAAATGCGATTTTGATCTGAATATGCACACATTTGAATTATGACCAGTGGGTGTAAAAGCCAGTGATAGACTTATCATGAGGTAATGGGAAACAGGCCCCCTGCCAAGAGCCAATATTGAGGGACCACTAAAGGTTGCCATATTGTCTGGCATGGGGGTGGGAGGGGAAGAAGCAATCCTTCTTGCTACAGGTATTGAAGAGATGCATGTACTCGTTCCGGTCAGAATTCCAGTTTAGAATTCATTGTTTCACATTCTTATTAAACGACTTCTATGCGCTGATGGTGGCTTTTCAGAACGATAAAATCCCGGGTCAGCAGCAGGAGTCCTTTGCCTTCATTTCCTCTTTCATCACACCAGGATGTGAGCTGTCGTTCAGAATTTGTTTCTTTGGAAGGAAACGAAGGCCGTCACAGCCGAAACCATCTGATTGCCACTGCCGGCTCACAATTAGTCCAGCCGAGCCTCCTCTGCCCTCTTATGCAAGTGCCCTGTTGATGGATTTCCTTTATACCACCCTCTGCAAACTTGTCCGTTTTTTATTTCCCTCAGGTACTCAGCACACTGCAGCGTTTCACTTTTCAAAAAGAGGGGATGCAGTATAATGCAGTTTGATTTAAATTATTACCCTGCCGCACTGTTTCTTTGAGATGCTATTTTCCCTGCCTGTTCTCACTGTGGAGCACAATCGCTACAGCTCAATTATTCAAGAGATGCTAAAAATAGCTCCATGAAAGGCTGTCTGCAAAGCAAAATCATTCAAACCCCAATAGATAGCCCAGACAAAACCTGCTTCACTTTTTAATTCTTATCTATCTTGTGTGTGTTTCTTGAAATTGGCCACTAAAAACAAATAACAGTAATAACAATATTCAAAGCAACGATCAGTGTTCTGCAGGCTTTCAAGAACCCTCACGAATTTACACTTGGTTTGGAGGCATTTCAGTGTAAGCAGAACTACTACCTTCATAAAATATTCAACCTTGTCATGCTCACATATCTCCAGCTGGCAAGTCTGGGACACTGCGCATAGGCGAATGCCTCTTGCACCTCTGACTCACTCCCCAGTTCTTCCATTACAGAACCAATTCACAATTTACATTTGGAATCTCAGTGCACAAATTGCCTGAGTTTAAATGTCAAGATACAGACACTCAGTACCATCAGTTGTGAGGAGGCACATGGATTTAAATTGCTGGGTTTGACATTGTATGCATGGAGCCCTACAGGGTATATATGTTTTAAACATTCTCTTTCCCCCAACATGTGTGCAGTCTAGCCTCATTCCATTTTGGGTTTTTGACTGGCAATTCTGGGAGCTAGCCAGGCTTTCACTCTGGAAGGGATGAAGTCATGCTGAACTCTTAGAACAGGTCATGCCAGTTAAGGGCCATTAGGGGAAGGAAGGCTGTAGCATTGTGGGGCATCTGTGTGTCTCTTTTCCAACCAGGTTTTGCAAATTTGGGTGCCCCATCTTGATAGTATACTGCTGCAAGCACAAGTCCTGCTGCATAGTAAATTCAGTTTCAAATTGCCCAATCAGTGGTCAGGCTGCTGGATAATCTTTTCAGATTCTTAGGAGAGAGAGAGTGAGAGAGCTTTATTGGCATTAAGATTTTTAGACCAAGTAGCCTCTCTCATTAACAACCAGAGCGGCACACACCCTGAGATGCCTTTTGTCTCTCAGGAATTTATTTGATTTGGGGAGCAATTAAGCCTTAGTGTACTTGTGGAAGGACAAGCCCAATCAAGTCAAGAAAATCTGCGCTGCATTCCCAAAAAAGACATTTGTCCACCCAGAAATGCTTTTGTTCCCTTTGTGCATGCTGAATCCCGAGCCCCTTCCTGGGCTTGATCCACTTTCATGGAGCAACATGGACTTATGCCAACACTTGTTCACTGGCTGAAGCCCCAAGTCCAGCCTGGATGTCCTGCCTAGTGTCAAACTCAGTGGATAGTCTGGATAGTGGCAGTGATCCAAGTCTGCCATCTTTTAAAAACAACAGTGTCTCATTGCTGGCTACTGTCACACTGCTACCTTGCCATTGGGGCCCAGTCTAGGGCTATCTCTGGGTCCCCCCACAACATGCCATGTTCCTGGCCTGCCATTTTGAAAAAAAGGGTTAAAAATAAATTTTAAAAAATCAACATGCAAGCATGTTTACCAGCATAACTGTATATTTTAAAAAATGAAAGGGATTTTTGTACAGGTCTCAAGCCAGTAGTGCCTGTATGCATAGAAGCATAAAACGGATGTGATCCCCACCTTTCCTTCAACATGAACACTAACACGGCAAGGATACCCATGCTGTGACACAGAGGAAGTGACTGATTGGTAGAAGCAGGTTGGCTGTTGGGACAGAGGTGGCTTGCTGCTGATTGGACAGCAGCAGCCTACTTTGAAAATGTGAGGCCTTTGTTCTTCTGCCTGGATGTTACCCACAGACGTGCTATGCTTGGACTCTTTAAATGGGAATGACTGACAGCGGATTGATGGATGGGAAGATTTTATCCTGATTTGGGGAGAGCCAGCTCCTGCAGCTCCTGAAACACTGCAACAGCCTTGGGGATCAGTGGCCAATGGAGTTGCTCTTATAGGCAATGGAAAAGGGGTGTGTCTCCTGATCTTCAGCCCAGCTTATATTGTCTCACCAAGAAATGTTCAACAAGCTCACAAGAGGAATGATAGAAGACATATTTGTGAGCTGATTGGCTCAATACATAATGCAATGCAATCATACAATTAAGATGAAGCTGAATCTCTTGCTGGTTTGTTGATTCCTGTCTTTAAATGAAAAAAGAAAAAGTTAAAAATTAAAAAAGGTTTCTGTTTTTGAAATCAAAATAGTAAGCATTAAACTAGAAATGAAGAGTGTTTTATGTGCATTGGAAGAAAAACTTAAAGCCTCATCAGAAGATGATTAATAAATGGAATATTTATGATCTGATCGATGGCAAAGGCAAAAATATCTGATGATTAAGATGATTATTGATTACTTACTACTTTCTTTGATTAAAACCAAGTACACAATTACAGCAAACATTTTGTTTATACAGATCACTTGTTACAGAACTTGCTTACAGCAGACTTAAAAATTTTTTTTTTCCTCAACTAGTATATATCTAAACTTTACATCTTCTTTTCTTTCACTTGAGAGAAAATTTACACTTTATGTTCTGAGTTGCTCATGTACTAAATAAGAGGTTAATTTTATGCTTGGGGCAAAAAATGGATTTTCCCCAAGCATGAACATGATATTAGACACAAGCACTAATCACCCCAAAAGCAAATCAAAATAATGATTACTATTATTGTAGTCATCTTTAGTGTACAGGTTTTCAAAAGAACTGCAAAGCAGTTTTTAAGGAAGTAGAATTTCAACAAAATAACATGTATGGATTTGCTGATGGAGCTGCAGTGAATTGCTTTGAGTTTCATAGTGAGTCAATGATAGATACTTAAGTCCAAAGAAGTGTAACATGCTTGTCATCTGATAACATTTCAGATAGTAACTATAGTTTATCTATTTATAGTTCAGCAAATGTACCAAATTGCAAAGCATTTTGAAAAATACAGACAGCACACAGTATCTGCAGATACAGAAACTGTGGATTTGAATATCCACAGCTTCCAAACCCTTGAGGTGCGCCATCTGTTGCCCTCTGGACCCAACCGGTTGGGTATGCTCCAGTTGGGTTTGGAGCGCCTTTGGAGGGCCAAAAGCATGACTTCTGGTTTTTGATCCTAAATCAAAACTGGTGCTTTTCAGCTCTCCGAATGCCTTTGAAGGGCTGGACAAGCTGCGTGCAGCCTCCCTGGCCCTCATAAAGCCTTATAGGGCCTTCAGAGGCCCTAAAAACCTGACGTCTAGTTTTCAGCTGAAAACCAGAAGTCATGCTTTTCAGCCCTTTGAAGGCCTCAGAAGGCTTTTTGAGTGTCCCTGCCCCTCTGAAGGCCCTCTGGACCTGATCAGTTTGGGGCCCCCAAGATCTGCAAATTTGAATATCTGTGGATTTCAGTATCCGCTGTGGTTCTGCGAACAGAACCCCCGCAGATACTGAGGGCCACCCTGTAGTTTGATTCTTTTTGATGGGATAGTTGCTTCTGATGATCTTGAAAAGTCAATGCTTGCAACAGATTGTGGTTGGGTAACTGTCAATTCAATGGCAAATTTATCAAGGTCTTATTAAAGTATTTTAAATGTATGAGTGATGGGTCATGTTTCTTGGGCCCAGAAACATATACATGGGCCCAGCATTCTATTATCACAAGTAATACAGGTTGATTATCCCTTATCCAGACATCTGAAATTCAGACTATTCAGAAATCCAGACATTTTTGTCCAAGTAGTTTTTTCTTTAGTGTGATCACAAGAAGGTCTTGTGCTCATTCCCACATACAAAGCAGTACGTTCTATTCTCTGCTCTGTGTAGCATTGTTGAAAAATGTCAAGGAGGCCAGCAGACACCCATATGGGTAATAGGAAAAAGTGCAGGAGGAAGCATTTCGCATTATATTTATGTAAAATCCAGACAAACCTGAAATGCAGACAACTTACTGTCTAAACAATCTGAATAAGGGGTACTCAACCTGTACCTGCATGGGGTTATGTCACAGTTTGCCTTCTAAACATAAGGCATCTGCACCTTCAGTATTTACTCAGCTACTCAGCAAACAAAAAATGTGAATTTAAGGAGTAAACACTCAATGCAATGACTCTGGAGCAAGCGTTTTTGACTATTAAATTTATATGACAAATTTATATGACAAAGTGTTTCTAAGCACTATTTACTATTCTTCACTATTTACTATTTATTATTCTTAAAGTACAAAGAACGAAAACAGTGGGCCCTCAGTATCCATGGGGGATCTGTTCCAGGACATCCCACTGATACCAAATTCTACAAATAATTAAAGGCCTCAGAGGCAGGGTGACCAGACGCTGTCTTTTTCCAGGACATCCTCTTTCTTAGCCTTGTGTCCTGGAAAAAACTTAACTGCCCTCCTTTTCTTTGTAAGTGGGCAGCATAGAGTCTTCTTGTAATGAATAAATTATAAGTAATATAGTTTTAAATTTAATCATAAGTAATAATGTGTTCAAATTAACCACATGAAATCAATATAAATGAGTGTATCTATATATAGTATGTATATCTATGTGAGTGTTTAAAAGCTAAGCTTTTTTGGTCATGTCCTACATTTTTCTTGGATGTCCTACATTTTGGGGTGCCTGGTTCTCTTTGGTCCTCTGTAACATCTGGCCACCCTGCTCAGAGGAACTGTAGTGTCTACAGATCATGTGTGATGAATGCAGTAGTTTCTTTTTCACCATGTAAACATACAATGGGAATGTACAGGACTATACACAAGCAAATGAAATACTTGCAATTTGCCATATAAAACTGATATCCATACAAAAAAAAATTGGTTATGAAGGAGGCTAGGAATAAATCACCATTAACGATTATGGCTAAATAAATCTTCCATATGTAGAGGCAGCATATCTCTTCATATTAGTTGTGGTAGATAGATAACAGGGGAGGGCTATTTTTGCATGCCCTGCTGCAGACTGTTAGTATGGTGTCAGTTCCAAGAAGGATATAGTAGAGAAAGCCGAAATTCTTGAACAGTCTGAGTGCAGACTGCCTGTTGTTATTACTTTGAGCATGCCAAAATAGCTTTTGATAACCACATGGTGAGGTTCTCACGGAAGAGCTGGTGAGATCTGTTTCTCTTCACCGTGACTCAGCAGCTGTTTGGGTAAATCAGGCTAAATCGTACACTCCTCCCCATCCCTTTCATTATCTCAACATCAGATCAATGAGCGTGGGACATTTAAAAATGCTGTGGTGGCTGGCAGCTGTATTTTGCAGTATTTTTCTCCCCTGGAACCTGAAATCGTACAGCCCTGCCCATGCTGCTTAGACAGACTTCATACTCATAAGAACAGCCGCGCTGGATCAGACCAAAGGCCCATCTAGTCCAGCTTCCTGTATCTCACAGTGGCCCACCAAATACCTTAGGGAACACATAAGGCAACAAGAGACGTGTATCCTGGTGCCCTCTGTTGCATATGGCATTCTGAGGTAACCCTCTCGTAAAATCAGGAGGTTGCTTGTAACCTGTAAATTTTCCTCCAGAAATTTATCCAATCCCCTTTTAAAGGCAAGACCTGCCCAGCAAAATAGGATTGGCCCCTCCCCCTTTAATCCTCCTAACAGTTCTCTCTCTCTCTCTCTCTCTCTCTCTCTCTCTCCCTCTCCCCCTTCCTTCCCTTCTTTCACTTGCAGCCATCTAAAGCTCTTTAACTGATCTCCTAAGCAAAGTAACTGAAAGTAAACATGACTTCTACTTATCTATATTTCTTTAATAAACTCCATCTTCTTTTGATGAAGCTCAGTCTTGTGGTTACTGGTAGCCTAATTTTGAGGCACTTTGAGGTTGTTTACATCCCTCACCCTTGTCAAAGATCCCAAAACTATCAGACATTGCTTAATTTGACCTTCACAAGTATTGCTATTTCCTTCCATTTGGTTCAATCTGAGTTATTGTATGCATGCATGACATGGGTAAAATGAAGTGTGTGTGTGTGTGTGTGTGTGTGTGTGTGTGTGTGTGTGTGTGAGAGAGAGAGAGAGAGAGAGAGAGAGAGAGAGAATGAGAAGTGTTGGCAAAGGAGCAGAGCCTGGTACATAATTAAGTAAGGGGTTTCAGGAGGTTTCAGGAGGTCTTGGGCCAGCCCTGCTGGTCCACATTCTGTACATACAACATGTCATGAAACAGCCCTTCAACATGGATTTTCCCTCCTTGACATAAGGGGAGAGGTGTTTGGCATGTAGTTGGGCCTCAGTTGAGTCACTGTACTTGGTTGCACCATTAATTTAATTGGTTGGCAGCCCTAATGTGTGTTCCTTACCTTTATAATAGAACACTGGAGTCTCTGATATTATCTTAGACAAGAGAATCTCTTGCTAGTAATTTTCATGCTGTCAAAAGTGTGATTATGAAAGGAATATAAGAACATGACTTTTGATCAATATTTTGTTAGAACAGAGAGAATTTCACCCAGATTTAGAAGTTATACGATGAGCAATCCAGGAAGCAGTGCCTGACACAAACTTGAGACTTCACATTCTTTGAGGCTCCTTTATTTTAAAGTGAAATATAAATGTTGAAAACACACTCCAGCCCTCGTGACAGCACACCATCCATTTAAAAATAGAACGAAGTGGAACTAACATGATCTGTCCTGGATTCAGACTAGCCTTTGTGCCAAAATGAAAACTTGCCCCACATGATGATACATCTCCCTCCTTCTGTTTATCCTCATTTGATTTAAAATCTTTGGCATACATAGTGAAAGATGATGCGATTTGCACAGCAAGTGAGAGAAGATATGAATGGCTGCTTTGCCAGAGTGTGATGTTGTAGCCGTTTGCCCTGCCTCATCCTTTTGGGCTACTCGATTTCAAAGATCATTCAGAGCCAACCATCAACCTCTGCCAGGGGAAAGATTTTATCAAATTTGTATCCCATTTTTCTTCCAAGGAGCTCACTGTCACCCAATGAGGCAGGTTAGATTGCTAGAATATGACTTGCCCAAGGTCATATGACATGTTAGCTGAGCTCTGTGTAACTTTCCTACAATTGGTTTTTTTTTTAAAAAAATGAACAGCTGTTTGAGGTTTTAATTAGATGTAGAGGAAGGGCAGAAAGGGATGGGTGGTTGACAATCTTTTTTCTTTCCTAAGTTGTCCGCCCCCCCCCCTCCGAAATTCAGAGGAGCCTCCCCATCCACTTTCCATCTACTCCTGACTGCAGCCTCAAGAGGCTTCATCTTTCAAAAAGACAAGACAGGAAAATTTTCTGTATAATAATGTGTAGTTTGGCCCTGAGCTTCATGATGTAATTTGGATTTGATCCTGGAATTGTCACATCAAATTCCAACCCAACATTCTTGCCCAGCCATTTTCAACCACGGTGCCGTGGTACATTGGTGTACCGTGAGTGGTCCACAGGTGTGCCACAGGAATTTGGGGGAAGGTCATTTATTAGTAGGGCCAATGGGGGATGTGAGCCTCCACTGGCAGCATGGTGTGTCTTGTCAATTGTCAAAAACATGATGGTGTGCCTTGACAATTTGAATGCCTTGTCAGTGTGCCATGAGACGAAAAATTTCATAGTTGAAAATCACTGCTCTGGCCAGTGCCCCATGATAAACTAATCAAAAATGAATATGCAGAAATTGGAGTCACGAAATCTGCACCAAAACATCACTAGTTGCTGATCTCCGTTCTAGGATGGAATGCTCTGGAAATGTGGAAATGGCTACAGAAACGAAGCAGAAGATGGTGATTGTACTAAGTGGCTGATTAGAGCTATCACAATTCTACTGATCTGAGGAAGTTTGAATACCCCTGTGTAGACAGAGTCCTGCAGATTTTGACTACATCTAGGATATACCAGAGGTAATTAGCTGTTTTTAGATCCCTATTTCTCCCCCAAAGTAGAGGTCCTCCTTAGAGGGATTACTGAGAAGGGCATGGCCTGCTGCATAGCATACAGTTATTTCTTTCATCCTCCATGTGCCTTTAATTAGTACATCAGTTTGAAAGTCAGCTTCAAAGCTAACTTTACCATTGGCTGGCCCTAAATCTGCAAGTGACTTGGCTCTGATTGGCTGGAAGGAGCTGGAAGGAAAATTCTACTACCAAATGTGTCCTTTTTTGGGGGGGGGGGGGGATACTTTTCACACACAGTATGTGTGTCCTGTCAGTAGTTGCAGTCACCCAGCAGGACAAATGCTGTCTACAGTAACTCCAGTCTGTTGTGAATTGGCTGTTCTAGTAATTAATAAATCCCATTTCTTCCCAGCACACAGATGTACACATTTGATCCCTGTTGCGCAACGTTGGGCAGAAATGGCTTAAGGGCCGAATCACGTGTAACTGGAAACATGTAATACAAGTCTTGTGTGTCTGTGTGTGTGTTTGCTGTTTTTCTGAATAGCACACTGGAGGGAGCCAAAACAGTATGGAACTATAGCAGGGGAGACAGGGCTTTAGCTCCTTGCACCTGCCAGAGTTCTCAACCTGATCGCACCCCCCCCCCCAATTCTGTTTTTATTGGGGAAAACAGACTTCCATTGACTTTTGATAGATTTTTTTTCAATCAAAATAGCATGTGGGGAAGGAGCAGGATCAAGGTGAGAACTGTGGTAGGGACAAAGAGCTAAAACTTCTCTCTCCCAAGTTTTGCACCATTTTGGGCTCCCTCTAGTGTGATATTTTGGAACAGAAACAGACATGAAAGAGTCACATTGTGTAATCTTGGTAATGCCTAATTTGACCCTCAGGCTTAGTGCCATCTCTGTAAAATGATTATCACTGTGAATCCGGAATAAAGTTTTTGTTTTCTTTTCCAGGGCTTTACTCCTATACACACTTTCCTGAGAGTAAGCCTCATTTAATGCAATAGGGCTTACTTCTGAACAGACATGCATAGGATTGCACTGTAAATTGCATGGTGCCACCTTCTCTGTGTGTTTTACCTTTTTGATTAAATGCCTTAGATTGGTGTAAATCTGCAAATTTAGATATAACCCAATGTGCCTAGTAATACAACTGATACGTGCAGGAGTGGATGATGGAAGTGTTCATTATTGCTGCTTAATGGGACATTTATCAGGGTATGATATGTATTGGGTTTGCAGAGAGGAGTGGGAGACCATCTCCTGGGGCACAGTGGCTGCTTTCTGAAAGATGACTCACAACCTTGCTCTCATGGAACTCTGATGACCATTTTAGTTTATAGATGGCTGCAGTGTCAAAATGCTTGAAGAAATCAGTTTCTTCATCACATGAGAGTGAAGAGAGACTGGTTAAACAGAAAGCCAGCTGCCTACAGTGCTTGTAAAGAGCTTCAATCCTGGGTAGAGCCGCAACTAAAAAGGCACAGGGAAATTAACAGCAGGTTTCCAAATCCACTAGTTTCAGGAAGAAAAATCCATTACGGGGTACAAGCCATGATGTGTATGCGCAACCTCCTGATTTTAGAAATGGGTTATGTCAGAATGCCAGATGCAAGGGAGGGCACCAGGATGAGGTCTCTTGTTATCTGGTGTGCTCCCTGGGGCATTTGGTGGGCCGCTGTGAGATACAGGAAGCTGGACTAGATGGGCCTATGGCCTGATCCAGTGGGGCTGTTCTTATGTTCTTACTATATATATAGGTATATTTTAGGGTGGCCAAACTTGCTTAATGTAAGAGCCACATATGATAAATTTCAGGTGTTTGAGAGCTGCAAGAGAGATGCTTGAGAGAAGCAATATTTAAGAAGCATTTAAATTCTTAAAAGCACAATCCTAACTTACTTTTAAGCCAGCGCAAGTCCCCTGCACCTGCCTACAAGTGTCACGAGTGTGCCATATGGGGGCACTTTGGGGGGAAGGGTGAGGCAAGGTGGACCAGTGGGCAGTCTGGGCCAGGGAGGGGGGTGGAAACAGTCTGGGCAACCTAGGCCATATCCTAACATCCTTCCCAGCCATCCCAGTGTTACACTGGGCTGCTTGTAAATCCATAGGAGTGGCTGCCACACTACCTGGGATAAGGGAAAATAAGGACCCAGTCCTCTAGCGCCGGTTGTCATAAATGTGCTGTAAAGCACATTTATGGCACTGTCAGTTCAGGGAGAGCTGGCACTGGCCCAGCACCGGACAGACATCGCACAGAGCAAGGGAAGAGCGCTGGGCAGTGGAAAGTTCTGTTGGGACAAGAGGGAAGTGTTCTGGGGTGGGGGGAGGAATGGGCTGCAAAGGAAGGGGGGGCCACCATGCCTGACATGGAGGTTCTTAAGTCTGCGCCAGCAAAATAACTGGTGCAGCCTTGAGAATCCCATTGCAGGGTCTGGGACTTTCCCTGGAGGAAGGGGATGAAATTCCCCTTCCCCCGAGGAGACCTCCGGTGGCTCTGGCAGTGCCGCTAGATGCAGCAGTAGCTGTTTTGGCACTGCTGCACCTGGCACCGCCATGGGAATAGGATTGGGCTGCCCATTCCCTTACGCCGAGTTGCGTGGCAGCCACTTCCTGCCCTGTGCTGGATATGGCACAGGCCACTTGGCCTGCCTGTTCCAGCAGAGGGTAGGATTGGGCTGCAACTCTATTTATTCACCGTAAACATTAAACTTACATTTTAAACCAGTGGACTCTCAGTTTTTACCTGGTAAATAATTATAATGCTTGAAAATGTCTTATTTACCTTTTAAATTAATTGTGATGCAAAAAGGAGCACAGCCAACATATTTCCAAGAGCCACACATTGTATGTCAAAGACCTGCATGGGGCTCTCAAGTCGCGGTTTGGTCTCCCCGGTATATATATTTAATGAATTGATGAGTGCTGTGATTGACTAACTGGGCCAATTAATTAATTACATATTTATAGAAGAAAAACTGCTTTGTTATTTGGCAGTGAGATACGAAAGACTGTGGTTCTGCTAGGATGATGTATAGGGCAGAGTGCATTAAAAAAAATTGGCTGAACTGCTAAGGAAAATAGGGGGAAAATTCATCCCTCCAACACTGACACAGCAGCTTGAATATCCATAGCTGTTAAATTACAAAAGCATTAATGGGCCATCAGTAGCTCACTCAGCCAGCCCCACACATATTAGAACAGATTTGCAGAGTTGAGCTCCTTTCATTTAGAGTTGGATCTGCTTCTGACATCTCCCAGCTGAAAAAGCCCAAACAGTCTAGCAATATTAAAAACTCATCTTGTCCTTGGAAAATGGCAAAAAAAGAGGGAGTAATACAATAAATTGTCAAAATAAAATAAAAAAAAAGCTATTTCCTTTGTGTTTCCCTTTGAGACAGCAGACAACCACATCAAACATAACACACTAATAACAAAAGTCAAGAGATGTATCTCAAGGATTCAAGCGCATTGTGGTCTTAACAAACCTCAGAAGAAACAAACATCAGATCTATACTAGCATGCCGATGAGTCATCATTCAGTGGTCAGACTCCCATGTCAAGCTTACTATGTGGACAGTCATATTATCAATAAAATCCTTTCATCTGAAGAATTCACACTTCCCTCTATTCGCAGCAGGTGCTTAAATATCTCCATCTTCGTTATTTTAATGATGCTTTCCAGATGCCAAAGGGTGACCTCTTTATCATGGGGTTACATTAAATCCCTGTCGGCAGCAAAAGGTACTTTTGATAAAGAACTTCGCTTAGAATTGTCAATTAATTTGGAGCTTTCAACACAGAAGGGAGATAAAAAAAAAAACACTACAGAAATTTGAAGGGGTGCTAAAAGAAAGAGGAAAGACTACATGAAGAACATCTCCCCTCCCCTTTATTTTTGGAAAAAGTCAATGTCTGTAAAATTATAGTGTTATAAATAAAATTTATTATAGAGTTGTCATTGGTCTGTGTTTGAGACTAAATGCATTTTGTTCCACTGTAATTTTTTTAAATTTATATTGGGTGCGGGATCATGTTGCTGCCTTTAACATTGCCATCTTATTTGCTTTGGGGCCTAATCCTATGTAATTTTCCAGCACTGATACACCCACGGCTGGCCCTAGGGGCCCAAATGGAAACCTGCAGGGCCCCAGGTTCACAGCCAAGGTCTGTAGCATTTTAGAAATATAAATATAATTTATTGTAGACTTTGTGAAACAAATCCTATCCAATTTTCCAGAACGGATGCCTCACAATGCAGCCCTGAGGTAAAGGAACCTCTGTTACCATGAGGAGACCTGTCCCCACAATGCAGGGCGCAGTGCATGTCCTTTTATGGACCAAATGGATCTAAGCACAGTTTAATAATATAAAATAGCATACATGGAAGCCTACAAGTAAACAAACAGCCCAATCCTAACCTGTGCTGGTGCCAGTGGCATAGCTAATGAATGTGTAGCCCTGTGCATAGCTCTAAACGATACCCCAGAAGTGATGTCACAACCGGAAGTGACATCACACCTGGGCTTTTTAAAAAGTGCAAATTGGGGGAAAACTTGCCTCCTCCCCCCAGCAGTTCACCGCTCACTTGACCTCCCCCCAGCCAGTGGCATAGCTAAGGCATCTATCTGCTACCTGAAATCAAAGATTTTATAGCTTTCCCCACAACAAAATCAAATTTAATTAAGTAAATCAATAAAAAGTGTGCTTCTTATTGGTTAGAGACACTGTGCTGGGCTGAAGAAGAGGGACAATTATTCTCTTGATGCTAAATAAGGAGTTATGAATGCTGCTGCTAATGCTGCTGCTAAACCCCTGCTAATTGGGTAAGAGGCACTTTTTCAAGTGGGTGCTCCTTTTTTTTTAGCAGGGGGAGAGTAACTGGCCCACCTCACCCCAGCAGTGTCTGTTCTAGTGGCTGTCTGCTGGTATTCATTTGCATCTTTTTAGATTGTGAGCCCTTTTGGGACAGGGAGCCATTTCGTTATTTGATTTTTCTCTGTAAACCGCTTTGTAAACTCTTAGTTGAAAAGCGGTATATAAATACTGTTAATAATAATAATAATAATAATAATATAAGAGGAGCCCTACTTAAAAAAGTGCCTCTTGACCAGTTAGCAGAAGTAGCTGCATTACATGGAAATGAGAGCTAACTCATATTAACACCTCATTGGTTCCATAATATGGTTCCGTATTGGTTCCATATTGGTTCCATAACAACATCTCATTGGCTCTAGAACAGTCTCATAGGTCAGTTTTGAGTTAAAGAAATCCACTTTTTGTTCCATAAGGCAGCTGTGTTTTCATTTTCTAGTTAATTGGCCATACCTTTTGATAGAATACAGATATTCCAATGAGGTTTGTTTCATTGCATTCTGCATTAAATTACCTTTCCAATGATGTATATAATGATGGTATTATTCGCACATATCAATTTTTTCACCTTTTGGCCACTAGTGTCAAGCTCAGCTTGTTGCCTCTCTAAAGCTTGTTGCCCAGTGCAACTGCTACCCCCTGCACCCCCTTAGCTACGCCACTGGCTGGTGCAGCCAGGCCGCATGGCCTGTGCTGTATCCAGTGCAGGTTAGGAGGTGACTGGAGATCTCATCATGGTAAGGGGATATTTCCCCCCTTACACAGAGTAATGCCCCAGCCTGCTCAACAGGGCTACTCATATCTTTGGCAGGTATATAGCTACATAGCTGGAAGAAGACTGAACAGCTAAGTGTAACACCACCACCCCTGCCTTTTCTGCCCTGTTCCACCCTCCCCACCCAGAAAGTCCCCCTCCCTGTCTCTGAACCACTCTCCCACCACCCTCTCCCAGCCCCTGTGCTTCTCTGTGGTGTATTTACCTCTGCTGGCAGCCAGGCCTCTGGATACAGTGCCAGCAGGGGGTGCACTGTTTGGTGTCACAAACATGCTTTAGGGCACATGTGTGACACCTTCAGTCTGTGCAGGGACCACTACACCTGTGGAGGCTCAAGGTAGGATTTTGCAGACAAGGTGTAGATTACTTTTGAAAAGTAAATGGTTACAAAACCACTTGTTTTGGCATTTATAATGCATTCATTATACTTTTACTGTAAGCCACCTTGGGTGTCCCATGGTAAGGGGAAGGTGGGGTAAAAATTGTTTAAATAAATATCATGTATCATTACAAGTATATTATGTCCAGTGTTAAGCTGTGCCCTTAATATCAACATAAGATGTACAGTACTGTTTTACTTCAGTTGTTCCAGACTAGTTGTTATACTGCTATTTGTAAAATGTTTACAGAATCATATAACACTGACATTCTAGGGAATGTATATGTTCAAAATAAAGTCCAATAAATGGATAATTTTTTTACATTTTATCTTATTTGGATAATTTAAAAAATAAACAGCTTGAGCTGAAGTTAAAAACAAACAAACAAAAGCTGTTACTTCTTCAACTTCATCTGGGTAATGTGTGTGTGGTCACTGAGACATTGTCCAAAACAGATTGGATAAGATGCACCTTATCAAGATGAGGTGAACAGAGTCACAAATCTGGATAGATCATTTTGAGTGACAGTTTTGGAAACTGTCCAGTGTATTTCTCAAATTATCTTGATAATTATCTGAGTAATGAGCACATGATATCAGTGAGTTGGATTTTACCAGTAACATTTACTAGTTCAAGTCTTCAATCACCTCATCCATCTCCACATGTAACATTAGCACTACTGATGCAATGGGGAGATAAAACTAAAACAACATTGTATCTCAGATAAGCATCCATATCTCTTGGCAGAAAATAAATTACCAAAGGGGCTTTCTGACGCCCTCAAGCAAAGGAGCTTTTGGAATAATCTGTGTCAAACTGAAGCAGACATGCTATGGAGGAAACTCCTGACAATAGATTATGTGGCAGAAATGAAAGATTCTACATATTATCATAAAGTCATGAAACACAGGAGGTAGGCAGGTGCCCCAAGGGAAAAAATATGGTACATATTTCAAATCAAGGCATGTATCTTCTAGTACATTTTTCCGTCCTCATAAAAATGGCACTTCAGAATGCAGGCCAGATTCTCTTTATCTTCAAATCAATACTTTTTATTATTAGCTGTAATCAGCAGAGGAAAAAGGCCTTGATTTCCAGCCAAACAAAGCAGTGGGGACTGAGTGATTATGAGTGTGAGGAGATTTGGAAAATAAGAAGCCTTTTAGCATTCCTTGTCAAAGACAATTGAACAGCATTATTGCTCTCCATCTGGGACCTTGCGCAGACGTTAAATAGAATGCCACTTTCTCAAGGGGACAAAAGCTGATGCTGGACTGTGGCTATCCATACCCATGTGCGTACCTAGGATTTCATAAAGAAATGCTAGCGTGAACTAGGAAGCACATGGATATAGTCGAGTTGGCCCATCCATGAGTGGATTGATGAAGTGGATTGATGAAGAAGGTTCCAGCTGGTGCCACTGATCCTCTTGCTTCCTGGCTTAGAGCAGGAAGAGGGGAATGAATGGAAGAGGGACTGCAGAAGAGAGGAGAGTGTTGATCTAGAGTGTCTATCCATGCCACAGAGAAAGAAGAGGCGGGAGTCAGCACAGCCAAGCAGTTATCAGCTGGCTCTGAGAAACAGCCCCCATGATTCAACTGGGGCTGAAAAGATTGTGCCTCATTGGCAATGCACACTGTTTGCCATATCCATATAAAGCCTGGATCACACAAATACTGTGACTGCTGTGTTATGTTCTATAAGCAAACTTGAAGATCTCCCTTTGGGCAAGGAGAGGTGGGCTACACATATTTTCAGTAAAAAAATATAACTGGAGCATTGCAGGTGTTCACATGACTCAAGAAGGGTAATGGTTGCTCACAGGTGTGGGAAATAGTCTTTGTGAATTGTCTCGAATCTCTGAATAACTGTTTTATTGATACTGTGTTTGTGTCACATAGTCCCACCAAAGTCCAGCCCTTTGAAGTCCTATTAATATTAATAGAGAGTTAAGGGGCTTGTTTACATCTTTTCCATTGAAATCAATGGACTTCTAAGTGCTTCACTTTGGCCGGATCATGCCCAATATATCTTCAGCTGCAACCGTGCCAATAGATTCAAGCCTACTTGCTGAGACATGATGGGAACCGGACAGAATGAGAGTTTCGCAGTCTTCACAGAAACTTAAGAACTCCCATGCTGATGTCATTCCACCTTTGTCTTGAAAATGGCAGTGTGCCTGTTAACATTTGGAACACCAGCCGGGACTGACTCACACTTCTCAGTAGCTGGAGTTGTGTCTGCAAGATGTCTTAGGTCACTCAATATATTCTCTACACAAATGCTTTGCTGGAGACGTTGGATACCCTGCTGTATTTTTTTTCCTTTTGCTATACATTTAGAAACATCATTTGAATGAATGCAAGAACTAAGACCAAGGAAGGGAAACTGCATTACTCATGTACCTCCTAATAACATGGAAGACAAGATTTGGATTCAAATTGACCTGTTTTATTAAATTAGTAACCATATATATTATTCATGTATTTAGGGCCCAATCCTATCCAATTTTCCACTGCCAGGGCTGCTGTGCCAATGGGGTATGCACTGCTTCCTGGGTTGAGAAGGCAGTCACACAGGCCTCCTCAAGGTATGGGAACATTTGTTCCCTTACCTCAGGGCTGCATTGTGGCTACACCAGTGCTGGAAAATTGTACAGGATTGGGCCCTAAGTCAGCCTTAGCAAGGTATTGAAAATCCAGCTTGGCTCCAGCTTGGCTGGACTTGGCTCCAGACACCCCTCCCACTTTAGGCTGGGCAACTACCTTGGAAGAGATGGCACACTACTGAGCATTTGAGCATTCCCACCTTACTCCAAACTGCAGATCATCTACTGATGATCCCAGCTTCTCTGCACCATCTCCAATGGGGTTGGGGAAGCCTGATGACCTTTGTGAAGTTGACTTTGCAATCGTAGCTGAAGGGTTCTGAGCCAGCACCCCCAAGTCAGAAAGCCTGTTCAGAACAATTCTAGTTCCCTCTGTGATTCTTCTTTACTTTAAGTGCTTGCAGTGGTGGGTTGGGAAATGCCCCCTGCCTCAGGCAGTCTGGTGTTTGAGGCAGGACAGGGGAAGGGCAGAATGGGGTTGAGATGGGTGAAACGGTGGCAACAGGGGCAGGGAGGAGGGTGGATTCAGGTCTGGGGAAGCGGGTGTATTGGGGGTCAACCAGCAGCAGTGTTCACCAATTCCAAACCTGTGGTTTCACTGGTATAGGTTTGAGTAGGTCTGTCCAGGTCTCAAAAGCTTACCCCTGAATAAATGTTTCCTTACCTGGAGAAGACATCCAGGACTATTCCCCTGCAGGATGCAGCATGGGCTCTGGCGGCAGGGCTGTATCAGTGGGATGGGAGAGATAGGATTGGGCATAACAGCTGATCAGCTAAGAGACAACAAATTTTTACCCAGGTCTAAGTTTCAACTAGCTAGCCTCAGACTATTTACAATGGTATTCAGCATCATTGAAAGGTACACTGAATCAAAAAGGAGTCAATCTACAATGAAAATCAAAGCCCACCCGTCTGTGCCAGCACCCAATAAGGTATTCAGGATCTCCCACCCTGCCTTGTGCAAAGGCAGGCTGATGCAAGTATGCCCTGGCCTTCATAATGATGTTGGAAGGGTGGAAGGTGTAATAAAAGGTTTGGAAAAATAGCAGGTTCCCAAGTCCTGTTGACTTACAGCATGGAGTCACAGCCAAAGAATCACTTTATCTCTTTCAAGTAAACAGCACATGGTGCTAATTGTGTGTTTGTGGGAAGGGGAAGACTATTTTGAGACTCCTCTGATTGATTGTAGTGTAATCGCAACACCAGGAAAAGAAAACTGGACCGGGGGGGGGGGGGGATGGATGGACGGACAGAAGGGGCAAGGAGCATTTTGACCCACATATTAGATTACTGAAAGAAAAAAAAATTAATGGTATATTTCACATGAACATTCCCATCTTAAATAGGGGAAACTGCACTCCATATATATATATTTTTTTAAAGTGAGTTTTAATAAACAAAGTTTCCTTTTCCAAACACAAGATAAAAGCTTAAAGAGATTAAATTTATTCATTAATGATGATAACAAACAAAACACTCTACATATGGCAAAAGTGCTTTTCCTTCAAGTTAACTCAGGGATTAAGGAACGAGGCGGCGGGGGGAAGGGGTGAGCTATTTGTCTGGAGACACTTTTTCTCCACTGGCATTGCATGTCTTAGCATGACAAACCAAAATTCAAATTCTGGAGACAAACTCACTGTGACCATCATTAAAGATGTTAGTGAAGGGAGGCAAGCAACACTTCCATTTTTTTTTAAAGCAACCTTTTCTTTCCAGACTTTAACAGCATATTTGACTGCATTCAGTTTGCATATTAGGATCCCAGTTAGGACGAGAAGCCTGTCAAAGCCTGTCACACATACAGTGACTTTTCTGTTGTTTTGAGCAGGGGAGATGAGATACTCATCCTGCATGTTGGGATTAAGAGATGCAATAGCAGAGCATTCACTGTGGACTTGGTTTATCCTAAGCCATGAAATGGCTTAGAAATGAAATGAAAGAAGCAGTAGATACTTCTTAGATTTGGCTGTCTCTATCAGAAAGAGGCCAGGAAGGCAGCCACGGAGGATGGGGTGACATTGCAGAAGGAGAGAAAAGGGGACAGAGGAGAAAGAAGGGAGATTTACAGCCCAATCCTAACCAGGGCTAGTGCTGCCATAACAAGCATTCCAGGGGCACTAGGCGCTTTCTGACAGTCACAAAACACAAGCCACTGCATGCTGCTATTGGAAGTGGTGAGTGGCTGGCTTTGTATGGTAGAAAACACACTCTAGCAATAGGGACCCTAAATGTGCAGGTGTAGTGTTGTTGCATGTGTGCATGGGGGAAGTGCACATGTACTGACTACACATGTACTCAGAGGGTCATGTAAGATACAGACCCTTTTGCCACTCACCCTGTCCATCATAATGATGGGTATTTCTTTCTGGTGAAACAACAATGCAAATAGGTTGCAATAATTTCTTCTAAGTAAAAACAGCTAACATACAAACAGGCGGAATTTGGGAAGCAGGTCTTCCAATTCAGTGGGCATGGCTAATACTCATGGGTACACTTACCCCTGATTTTGCCATGGGCTTAGCTAGTAAATGTTGGCTCAGTCTAGACTAGAATACCATCTCCCGAGGACAAGAAAGGAAATGGAACATGGAAACCAACTCTGAACATTGTATTTGTCCCATATATTTCTAACAAATGAATGGATTAATGGGGCCCAAGGCTCACCACATTTTAGGCTTCATCCCAGAGGCCCTGAAATTCACTCTGATTTTCACTCAGAGTGAAAATTTCAGATTTTCACTCTGAAATTCACTCAGCAAAACAGTCTTATAGAAAACAATCTTAACTGGTTTTCAAAAACCCAAGCCAAACATTTGGGGGGGGGGGGGAGAGAGAAAGAGAGAGAGAGAAAGAGAAAAAGGCAGGCACTTGACTGCTGTCTTCATTTCTTTTGTTGATATGGCAGCTCAGCAGCTTTCATGAAGGAATAATGTTTTTTTCAGATTCCCATCGGCCAAAAAATAAGCCAGGTGGTGTCATGATAAAGTATCAGCATTTCCCCTGAAAATATCTATCTGATGACAGAATTTGAAACTAGGCTTTCTGATTAATCAAACACAACAAATGGTGTCACTACACATTTCCTAAACAACAGAATATGCCATATGAAAAATGAATACTTCAGATAATTCTATAGTTTAGATTATTACCAGGAATGAAAGCAGGTTCTTTATTGAAACCATAATACAAACTAGTAGACTGGACTTTCCCTTGCCAGTAATTAATGACTGGTCCGTGTGCATAATATTGCCAAATCATTGTGATTAGTTTTGTGTGAGTTGTTGCACCAGTCTCAGATGCTCTTCACACACTATCCCACATGTGTTCCAGTTTGTGTGAGGCTGTGATGGGGGTGCAGGATGAGCAGGCCAACAACCCTGCCCTTTACCAATGATGCACACATAAAGTCCTGTACTTGCCCATCCTGTTATCAGTGTTTGTCTTCAGTAACAAATGTGGAGCACAAGAAGAGAACGTCCCCCTGACTGCCATCCTAAAATATTCTGGGGAGGGGAAGCAAACACAGGGACGATCTATTCCCATGTCTAGGCTAGAGGGTACAACCACCATTAAGCCCAAAGATAATACCTGAAGGATGCCAGTTCGAGATCACTGGAAGCTTCCATGAACAGCGAGACCTCAAGAAGCAACTGACAAGCTGAGGTAAGCTGAGCTGAGATACTCTAGCAGCTCTTCACTGAGAGAGAAGAAACTGTCTCTGCTGCCCTTCAGAGAGAGGAGCTGTTTGTCACAGAGAAGGCAGAATTGGGTAAAAGCAAAGTATAGGCCTCGGCCTGGAGCCATATTCACCAGATGCAGCTGTGAGAAAGTTGCTCATTAGAGCATTCCAGAGAAGCCAGCTTCTTGGGGAGATGTGGGAACAGCCGGCCCTAGTCTCTAATGATAGCAGTTCCCAGAGTATCTGATTGGCCAAGGACACCATTCCAGCTGCAGTTGGGAGGGATGACTCTCCATTAGTGAGTTGCCTGACTGCACGTCCACCACTAGAACCTTTGACTGGTTCTGATTTCTAATTGGATGTTGAGCTCAAGTCAATTATAAGAGTCACCTGTTAAGAACATCCTTTGTCTTAATTCTTCTCTGGCCTGAGCTTTGGCCACTCTGTTCCAAGATGGACAACCCTGACTGCAGCAGAGCTGGCTAATACTGAGATTTATTGATGTGAGACTTTTGGTGAGTGACAGTTAGTATTAGTGTTAGGAGTTTGTTTTTATTATTTTAATTTTGGCATGTATTGTTATATGTTGGCATCCTTCAGTCTCAGAAGACTATGGTATTGCGCTCTGAATGGTGATTCTGGAACAGAGTGTTCTCTCCAGTGCGCAAAGCCTGGGTAAAGTAGGTATGGAGGATAGGCTGTTATCTATGTAGCAAATCCCCCCTCTCCACATCACTGAAATGGTCCAATGGAAAGGCAGAAGCCAGTATGGTTGGTTCCAGCAGCATCACAGAAGTTGCCAGAACGTGACTGTGTTCAGCCATGAACTGCCTCAGCAACTCCGGCTCCAGATTTTGCCTCGAGGTTGACTCCTGAAGCCTTTTCCATGACTGGATGTAGCCACAAGGAAGTGGAGGTTTGGGATCAGAGTTTTCCTTCTCTCAGATGAGCTGCCTTCCCAGGCTATTGAGTCCCATCTACCTGGTGGCTGTTTTGTCACCTCTTATGACAAATACAGCCAAACTGAGGGCCTATTCTTATCCCCAGCCTGTATTGTATGCTCTCTTCAAATTCCTAAATCTATGCCTTCGTAAAGTGCTTGTCTTATGTTATTGCTATCTTTTATGTTATTGCTATCCTTTATCAATCCTATCTATTTGCAGCTGGGTGGATTATTGGAATCATGGAAGGGAGAAACTGGTGGTAAATGGAACTAGCTTTCAGTGATTTGCTCTTATACTACCCTGATGCCCATTAAGTGTGCCTGGCACCCTGCTGCAAGCCAAGTGGGGACTCTGGCTGGGAAGTCAAGGCTTTGGAGAGCAGTTGGCAAATTGACCTGTTTGGTAGGGTTTGTAGCTCCTCAGGTTGAGAGAGCAATTGGCAGTAACCAGAAGCCAGTTGGGTAATTAGGGGGTGATTGGGCTATTGCCTGACTTATGAGGAGCTTCTCCTTTTTAACTTCACAAGGATAGGGGGCAACCATGGCCAGAATTTCCCAACTGTGAAAGGTCCATCTGGAATATTGTTTGTTCTTGAAAGATTAGAATCTCTTTGTTATTGTAAAAACCTCCTTGGGGTTTAGAGAACACCTGCCTACATGAACCACCTTTAATCTAAGTCAAAGCAGTAATCTAATGTCCAAGAAATACTGATGATTATGATTAACATTTGCTGCTACTGACAAATATTGGTCATAGGGAGGATAGGGTGGGCTTCGTGCATGTGTCATTAGTGGTGGCGGGGCTTAACAATGATTAAGGGCCATATACCATAGACAATGACCAAGGGCCATGAACACATGCACAGTGGTAAAGTGCATGTGTTTCATGCAGAAAGTTCCAGTTTCAATGCCTGGCAACTCCAAATAGGGAAGGAAAAAATTCCTATATGGAAACCCTGGGGAGTTATGGAGACCAATGGTAGCTTCCTATGATAGCTTCTTATGTTCAAGAAGTTATTCAACAAACTGTAATAGACACTGGTTTAAAGATGCAATACAAGAAAGAATTGCCAAT